>NC_135330.1:89568593-89691697 GCF_023851605.1 Tamandua tetradactyla
GTCCTAGGGATGATCCTTCTTCACTTCAGAAAATATTTACTGTGTTGCTTTCAAACTATTTGGGTTGCCTATTTCTCACACTCTCCCTCTCTATGTGTTATATACAACTATATATGTCTCTTGCATCTACTTGATATGTATTATTATTCAAGCCCCCTTTTTCTTTTGACATTCAGTGTGGATGTGCTAGCCATTATTTAAAGTGATTTTTTGAAGTCTTCTACTGTTATATGGAATCACCTATTTCTCCCATCAATCTGTGAATGTTTGCTTCACATATTTCAGGCCTCACAATTTTTATTTACATGTGTATTAATCCTGAAATTTTATTGTGATATATTGACATATCATATATGTATGCAATATGTCACAGTAGCATCCCTTCATTGTGCAGTTTTCATCACAGTTATAGACCATTTTCATTGCTCCAGAAAGAAAAATGACACATAGATGTATAAAACAGAAAAACCAAATCATCCCATATCCCTTATCTCCTCTATTGTTGACCTCTAGTATTGGTGTGGTATGCCTGTTACTGTTGATGAAATAATAAGGTATTACTGTTAACTCTAGTCCATAGCTAACAAAGATATTTTCCCCATATATCACTTATATTAACTCTTTATACAAGCATTGTATATTTGTACTAGTTCATACAAGAAATTGATTATATTTGTAGGGTTAATTGGTGACTTACTATTTCTCTATCAGCCCCTTTCAACCAAATTCACCTACAGTAGAAAACTGTTACTTATAATCCCAATAAGAAGCTACCCTCACCTCTATATTTCCAAACATTTAAGTTCAACCTTGTTAAAAATTCTCTGTGTAATAAGTAATAGTCCCCCCTTTCTCTAACTTCTGGCTATTTCTAGGTACCCTATATTCTATGTTTTAAGACTGAGTTTGCATATTCTATTTATGTTTATAATTGATCCTTTTATCAATATATATAGGGTCTTTCTTTGTTCCTCCTAAGAATATTTGACTTTTAGTCTGTTTTGTCTGCTGATTATTTAACCATCCCTACTCTGTTTTGGTTACAATATTCATGGGATATTTTTTCATCCTTTCACTTTTGACTAATTTGTGTCTTTGAATTTAAGGTGTGTCACTTGTAAGTAGAATAGAGTACTCCCTTCCACATCACAGGGGTTAGGAAGCAAGTGGTGCCCCCACAATGAATAAAATCTGCCCCCCACAATGTATAAAATCTGCATACAATTTTTTGGTCCTCTACTCATACCAGGGAAGAAGTCTGAATTTTTTTTCTGTTTACAATAACTTATTGGCATTGAAAGATAACACATATTGATGTTATATAATACTATACATAAATTTTATGCATTTCTGAGTTCCTAGACAGTTTCTATGTTGTCAAGTGGTCTTCATGTGTCAGCTGCAGCTTCTGCACAACTCCACTAAGCTCCCATTTAATTCCTTATGCTAACCTGTGATATATTGAATACACGATGGAGAAAGTCATGATGTAGATGGGATAACTTGAATATCTGAGACATTTACATTTTTTAAATACATGGCCAGGCACCAGGAAATGAACCCACGACCCTTGCATGGCATACAAGAATGGGGCCACTGAGCCATTGCGGCCTGCCCTAAGACAGTTATTTTTTAAATAACTCTTGGTAATTCAGGACTTCTGAAAATTTTGGTATTTGGTTTTTGTAAGTCATAATTTTTTGTAAATCAATTATTTCATTACTTCCTCCTTTTTAATTTAGTTGATCTTTTTTAATGAACCACCACAGAAATACTTCCTCTTTCCTTTTTTGCATATTTTTCTGGTATTTTCTTTGTGATTACCATGGAGTTTAATTTAACATCCTGTATCTAATAATCTTTTCAGATTTTTTTTTTTATTATTTTTTTTTATTAACGGAAAGAAAAAAAAAGAAATTAACACAACATTTAGAAATCATACCATTCTACATATGCACTCAGTAATTCTTAACATCATCACATAGATGCATGATCATTGTTTCTTAGTACATTTGCATCGGTTTACAGGAACTAGCAAGACAACAGAAAAAAATATAAAATGTTAATATAAAGAAAAGAAATAAAAGTAGTAGTAATAGTAAAAAACAACAACAACAAACAAACCAACAAGCAAACAAAAACAAAAAAAAAACCCTATAGCTCAGATACAGCTTCATTCAGTATTTTAACATGATTACTTTACAATTAGGTATTATTGTGCTGTCCATTTTTGAGTTTTTGTATCTAGTCCTGTTGCACAGTCTGTATCCCTTCAGCTTCAATTACCCATTGTCTTACCCTGTTTCTAACTCCTGCTGAACTCTGTTACCAATGACATATTTCAAGTTTATTCTCGAATGTCCGTTCACATCAGTGGGACCATACAGTATTTGTCCTTTGTTTTTGGCTGGATTCACTCAGCATAATATTCTCTAGGTCCATCCATGTTATTACATGCTTCATAAGTTTATCTTGTCTTAAAGCTGCATAATATTCCATCGTATGTATATACCACAGTTTGTTTAGCCACTCTTCTGTTGATGGAGATTTTGGCTGTTTCCATCTCTTTGCAATTGTAAATAACGCTTCTATAAACATTGGTGTGCAAATGTCCGTTTGTGTCTTTGCCCTTAAGTCCTTTGAGTAGATACCTAGCAATGGTATTGCTGGGTCGTTGGCAATTCTATATTCAGCTTTTTGAGGAACCGCCAAACTGCCTTCCACACTGGTTGCACCACTTGACATTCCCACCAACAGTGGATAAGTGTGCCTCTTTCTCCGCATCCTCTCCAGCACTTGTCATTTTCTATTTTGTTGATAATGGCCATTTGGTGGGTGTGAGATGATATCTCATTGTGGTTTTGATTTGCATTTCTCTAATGGCCAGGGACATTGAGCATCTCTTCATGTGCCTCTTGGCCATCCATATTTCTTCTTCTGGTAGGTGTCTGTTTAAGTCTTTTTCCCATTTTGTAATTGGGTTGGCTGTCTTTTTGTTGTTGAGTTGAATAATCTCTTTATAAATTCTGGATACTAGACCTTTATCTGATATGTCGTTTCCAAATATTGTCTCCCATTGTGTAGGCTGTCTTTCTACTTTCTTGATGAAGTTCTCTGATGCACAAAAGTGTTTAATTTTGAGGAGCTCCCATTTATTTATTTCCTTCTTTAGTGTTCTTGCTTTAGGTTTAAGGTCCATAAAACCACCTCCAGTTGTAAGATCCATAAGATATCTCCCAACATTTCCTCTAACTGTTTTATGGTCTTAGACCTAATGTTTAGATCTTTGATCCATTTTGAGTTAATTTTTGTATAGGGTGTGAGAGATGGGTCTTCTTTCATTCTTTTGCATATGGATATCCAGTTCTCTGGCACCATTTATTGAAGAGACTGTTCTGTCCCAGGTGAGTTGGCTTGACCGCCTTATCAAAGATCAGATGTCCATAGATGAGAGGGTCTATATCTGAGCACTCTATTCGATTCCATTGGTCGATATATCTATCTTTATGCCAATACCATGCTGTTTTGACCACTGTGGCTTCATAATATGCCTTAAAGTCAGGCAGCGCGAGACCTCCAGCTTCGTTTTTTTTCCTCAAGATGCTTTTAGCAATTCGGGGTACTCTGCCCTTCCAGATAAATTTGCTTATTGGTTTTTCTATTTCTGAAAAATAAGTTGTTGGGATTTTGATTGGTATTGCATTGAATCTGTAAATCAATTTAGGTAGGATTGACATCTTAACTATATTTAGTCTTCCAATCCATGAACACGGTATGCCCTTCCATCTATTTAGGTCTTCTGTGATTTCTTTTTAACAGTTTTTTGTAGTTTTCTTTATATAGGTTTTTTGTCTCTTTGGTTAAATTTATTCCTAGGTATTTTATTCTTTAGTTGCGATTGTAAATGGGATTCGTTTCTTGATTTCTGCCTCAGCTTGTTCATTACTAGTGTATAGAAAAGCTACAGATTTTTGAATGTTGATCTTGTAGCCTGCTACTTTGCTGTACTCATTTATTAGCTCTAGTAATTTTGTTGTGGATTTTTCTGGGTTTTCTACATATAGTATCATATCGTCTGCAAACAGTGATAGTTTTACTTCTTCCTTTCCAATTTGATGCCTTGTATTTCTTTTTCTTGCCTAATTGCTCTGGCTAGAACTTCCAACACAATGTTGAATAATAGTGGTGATAGTGGACATCCTTGTCTTGTTCCTGATCTTAGGGGGAAAGTTTTCAATTTTTCCCCATTGAGGATGATATTAGCTGTGGGTTTTTCATATATTCCCTCTATCATTTTAAGGAAGTTCCCTTGTATTCCTATCTTTTGAAGTGTTTTCAGCGGAAAGGATGTTGAATCTTGTCAAATGCCTTCTCTGCATCAATTGAGATGATCATGTGATTTTTCTGCTTTGATTTGTTGATATGGTGTATTACATTAATTGATTTCTTATGTTGAACCATCCTTGCATACCTGGGATGAATCCTACTTGGTCATGATGTATAATTCTTTTAATGTGTTGTTGGATACGATTTGCTAGAATTTTATTGAGGATTTTTGCATCTGTATTCATTAGAGAGATTGGTCTATAGTTTTCTTTTTTGTAATATCTTTGCCTGGTTTTGGTATGAGGGTGATGTTGGCTTCATAGAATGAATTAGGTAGTTTTCCTCCACTTCGATTATGTTGGAGTTTGAGGAGAGTAGGTACTAATTCTTTTGGAATGTTTGATAGAATTCACATGTGAAGCCGTCTGGTCCTGGAGTTTTCTTTTTAGGGAGCTTTGAATAACTAATTCAATCTCTTTACTTGTGATTGGTTTGTTGAGGTCGTCTATTTCTTCTTGAGTCAAAGTTGGTTGTTCATGTCTTACCAGGAACCTGTCCATTTCTTCTAAATGTTGTATTTATTAGCGTAAAGTTGTTCATAGTATCCTGTTATTACCTCCTTTATTTCTGTGAGGTCAGTAGTTATGTCTCCTCTTTCATTTCTAATCTTATTTATTTGCATCCTCTCTCTTCTTCTTTTTGTCAATCTTGCTAAGGGCCCATCAATCTTGTTGATTTTCTCATAGAACCAACTTCTGGTCTTATTGATTTTCTCTATTGTTTTCATGTTTTCAATTTCATTTATTTGTGCTCTAATCTTTGTTATTTCTTTCCTTTTGCTTGCTTTGGGATTAGTTTGCTGTTCTTTCTCCAGTTCTTCCAAGTGGACAGTTAATTCCTGAATTTTTGCCTTTTCTTTTTTCTGATAAAGGCATTTAGGGCAATAAATTTCCCTCTTAACACTGCCTTTACTGCGTCCCATAGGTTTTGATATGTTGTGTCTTCATTTTCATTTGCCTCTAGGTATTTACTAATTTCTCTTGCAATTTCTTCTTTGACCCACTTGTTGTTTAAGAGTGTGTTGTTGAGCCTCCATGTATTTATGAATTTTCTGGCACTCCAACTATTATTGATTTCCAACTTCATTCCTTTATGATCTGAGAAAGTGTTGTGTATGATTTCAATGTTTTTAAATTTGTTAAGACTTGCTTTGTGACCCAGCATATGGTCTATCTTTGAGAATGATCCATGAGCACTTGAAAAAAAGGTGTATCCTGCTGTTGTGGGATGTAATGTCCTATAAATGTCTGTTAAGTCAAGTCATTTATAGTAATATTCAGGTTCTCTTTTCTTTATTGATCCTCTGTCTAGATGTTCTGTCCATTGATGAGAGTGGTGAATTGAAGTCTCCAACTATTATGGTATATGTGTCTATTTCCCTCTTCAGTGTTTGCAGTGTATTCCTCACGTATTTTGGGGCATTCTGGTTCGGTGCATAAATATTTATGATTGTTATGTCTTTTTGCTTAATTGTTCCTTTTAATAGTATATAGTGTCCTTCTTTGTCTCTTTTAACTGTTTTACATTTGAAGTCTAATTTGTTGGATATTAGTATAGCCACTCCTGCTCTTTTCTGGTTGTTATTTGCATGAAATATCTTTCCCAACCTTTCACTTTCAACCTATATTTATCTTTGGGTCTAAGATGTGTTCCTGTAGACAGCATATAGAAGGATCCTGTTTTTTAATCCATTCTGCCAGTCTATGTCTTTTAATTGGGGAATTCAGTCCATTGACATTTAGAGTTATTACTGTTTGGATATATTTTCCTCTACCATTTTGCCTTTTGTATTATATATATCATATCTGACTTTCCTTCTTTCTACACTTTTCTCCATGTCTCTCTTTCTGTCTTTTTGTATCTGACTCTAGTGCTTCCTTTAGTATTTCTTGCAGAGCTGGTCTCTTGGTCACAAATTCTCTTAGTGACTTTTTGTCTGAGAATGTTTTAATTTCTCCCTCATTTTTGAAGGACAATTTTGCTGGATATAGGAGTCTTGGTTGGCGGTTTTTCTCTTTTAGTAACTTAAATATATCATCCCACTGTCTTCTAGCTTCCATGGTTTCTGCTGAGAAATCTACACATAGTCTTATTGGGTTTCCCTTGTATGTGACAGATTGTTTTTCTCTTGCTGCTTCAAGATCCTCTCTTTCTCTTTGACCTCTGACATTCTAACTAGTAAGTGTCTTGGAGAACGCCTATTTGGGTCTAATCTCTTTGGGGTGCGCTGCACTTCTTGGATCTGTAATTTTAGGTCTTTCATAAGAGTTGGGAAATTTTCAGTGATAATTTCTTCCATTAGTTTTTCTCCTCCTTTTCCCTTCTCTTCTCCTTCTGGGATACCCACAACACGTATATTTGTACGCTTCATATTGTCATTCAGTTCCCTGATCCCTTGCTCAAATTTTTCCATTCTTTTCCTATAGTTTCTGTTTCTTTTTGGAATTCAGATGTTTCATCCTCCAGTTCACTAATTGTAGCTTCTGTTTCTTTAGATCTACCATTGTAGGTATCCATTGTTTTTTCCATCTTTTCTTCTTTGTCCTTCACTTCCATAAGTTCTGTGATTTGTTTTTTCAGTTTTTCTATTTCTTCTTTATGTTCAGCCCATGTCTTCTTCATGTCCTCCGTCAATTTATCGATTTCGTTTTTGAAGAGTTTTTCCATTTCTGTTCGTATAGTCAGCATTAGTTGTTTCAGCTCCTGTATCTCATTTGAACTATTGGTTTCTTCGTTTGACTGGGCCATATGTTCAATTTTCTGAGCGTGATCCGTTATCTTCTGCTGGCGCCTGGGCATTTAGTCAGATTTCCCCGGGTGTTCGATCCCACAGGTTGAAAGATTTTTCTGTGCAATCTCTGGGTTCTGTTCTTCCTATCCTGCCCAGTAGGTGGCACTCGTGGCACACGCCTGTCTGTGGGTTCCACCAGCGAAAGTTGCTGTGGGTCCCTCAACTCTGGAAAACTCTCGCTGTAGGGGAGGTTCGGCAGCCGAAACGTCTTGGAAGAATGCCAGCCGGCCCGGGGTTCCAAACGCGGGGAGGGTTGCTGGCCGTCGCAGCACAGGAGAGCGTCTGGCCAAATTAGCCATTCGGCCCGGGGCACCAAGCGTGGCGGGAGGGTGCCAGCTGTCGCAGCCCAGGAGAGTGCACTGTTCCCAGCCGACGGGGGAGTCACATGTTTGGAAGGGATCCCCCGGTCACTGTTCTCCGCAGTCTGGGGATTTCCGACCCAACTATCTCAGTTGTTCCGGGGGGCCTCGTGTGGTGGGGGCACCAGCCGCCGTGGCCTAAGGGGACCGCCTGTCCAATTCTACCAGCTGGCCCGGGAAGGTGGAAGGGAGGGACTCCGGTCACTTGCCGTCCCACCCAGGAAAGCCCGTGCCCCTTGGTGATCTCACCGGAGCTGGTTCTCCCAGATAGTCAGCCGTTCCAGGATGGGGTACGCTGTCCCTTTGATCTCCCTCGTGGCTCCAGGAGCTGCTCTGTATTATCTCCACTCCCCCAGTAGCTGTTCTGGAGGAGGAAAGGTGAGGGCGGCAAGGCTGTCGAGGCTGGTGGCGGAGGAGCACGGTGAAGGCGGGGAAAGAGGGCACCGTGGTGGTTGGAGAGCAGCCAGAGCAGGAGGGGGAGGAAGGGGGAGAAGGATGGTGGGCGGCTCGGCTGCTGCAGGGCATGGGCGCCACGCGGCGGGCCGGCAGAGGAAGAGAGGGGAGAAGGATGGCGGGCGGCTCGGCTGCTGCGGGGCGTGGGCGCCGCGCGGCGGGCCGGCGGAGAAAGAGAGGGGAGAAGGATGGCGGGCGGCTCGGCTGCTGCGGGGCGTGGGCGCTGCGCGGCGGGCCGGCGGAGAAAGAGAGGGGAGAAGGATGGCGGGCGGCTCGGCTGCTGCGGGGCGTGGGCGCCGCACGGCGGGCCGGCGGAGAAAGAGAGGGGAGAAGGATGGCGGGCGGCTCGGCTGCTGCGGGGCGTCGGCGCCGCGCGGCGGGCCGGCGGAGAAAGAGAGGGGAGAAGGATGGCGGGCGGCTCGGCTGCTGCGGGGCGTGGGCGCCGCGCGGCGGGCTGGCGGAGAAAGAGAGGGGAGAAGGATGGCGGGCGGCTCGGCTGCTGCGGGGCGTGGGCGCCGCGCGGTGGGCCGGCGGAGAAAGAGAGGGGAGAAGGATGGCGGGCGGCTCGGCTGCTGCGGGGCGTGGGCGCCGCGCGGCGGGCCGGCGGAGAAAGAGCTCTTTTTAGATTTTGATACCAACTTAACTTCGAGATCATCCACAAACTTTGTTCCTATATTTCTCTATTCACCCTTATTTATAAAGTTCTTGTCCCAAATTATGTGTTTATTCATTTAGAATCTGAAACCATGCATTTTTCATTACTTTAATGCATTTGACTGTTATATTCTATATGTGGAGTTGCATACCAAAAATACAATAAAACAGTACTGAAATTTAAAATTACCAACATAATTCCTTTACTGGAGATCTTTTCATGCTTCTTGATCATCTCTATTTTGTCTTTCCTTTCAGTCTTAAGAACTCACTTGGTTTTGCTGATAGGGCAGATCAAATGATGCATACTCAGCTTTTGTTTATCTGAGAATATCTTAGTCTTTCCCTCAGTTTTGAAAAATAGCTTCTCTATATATAAACAGTGTTGCTTTATAATTTTTTTCTGTACTCTTTAAATATTTTTTCCAGTGCCTTATGGTGTCCAACGTTTATTTCTTTTGCATTTAAAGCACTTTTATGGAGATATATTCACACACCATATTGGTGTATATTCACATACCATACAATCCATCCAAATATACAATCAATGGCTCTCACAGTATAATCAACAAGAATTGTGCATTCATCATCACAGGCAATTTTAAAATACTTTCATTCCTCCCAAAAGAAAACCTGATATACCTTATAGCCCTTTATTATTGAAAAAGCATTGGTGTGGTATCTATTTTACAGTTGACAAAAGAATATTAAAATATTATTGTTAACTGTAGCCCATAGTTTGTGTGCTGGTTTGAAAGGAAGTATGCCCCCTAGAAAAGCCATGTTTTAATCAAAATATAATTTCATAAAGGTAGAATAATCTCTCTTCAATACTTATGTTTGAAACTGTAATCAGATCATCTCCCTGGATGATGTGATTTAGTCAAGAGTGGTTGTTAAACTGGATTAAGGGATGACATGTCTCCATCCATTTGAGTGGGTCTTGATTGGTTTATTGGAGTCCTATAAAAGAGGAAATATTTTGGAGAATGAGAGATTCAGAGAGAGCAGCATCATGAAGCAGAGTCCACCAGCCAGCGACCTTTGGAGATGAAGAAGGAAGACTTCCCGGAGAGTTTCATGAAATCCGAAGCCAGAAGAGAAGGCTGGCAGATGGTTCTGTGTTTGCCATGTGCCCTTCCAGCCGAGAGAGAAGCCCTAACTGTGTTCACCATGTGCCTTTCCAGATGGGAGAGAAACCCTGAACTTCATCGGCCATCTTGAACCAAGGTATCTTTCCCTGGATGTCTTAAATTGGACATTTCTATAGATTTGTTTTAATTGGGACATTTTCTTGGCCTTAGAACTATAAACTAGCAACTCATTAAATTCCCCCTTTTAAAAGCCATTCCATTTCTGGTACATTGCATTCTGGCAGCTAGCAAACTAGAACAGTTTGTTTTAGGTATAGTTTTTCCCAACTATCACCCTATTAGCATCTTATGATAATGACATACATTTGTACTAGTTCATAAAAGAATATTCTTGTCTTTTTACTACTAACCACTGTCATCATCTGTTTTATCTAGCTTTCCTCCTAGTGACACACATGAAACTAAATTTCCCCTTTTAACCACAATCACATAATTCAGCAATGCTAATTAGAACCACAATAATATAGTACCATCATCACCTTTTATCGATTTCAAACTATTATGAATCAATGTAATAGAAAGTTCTACCAAAAATATGCATCAGCTCCCCATTTTCTACCCTCTTGTGTCCTTGTTCTTGTTTCTTATATTCTAGATTATGACTCTGATTTTGTTTATTATTAGTTCATATTAGGGAGATCATAAAATATTTGTCCTTTTGTGTCTGGCTTACTTCACTCAGCATAATGTACTCAAGGTTCATGTGTGTTGTTACAGGCATCAGGAATTCATTCCTTCTAACAGCTGAATGATATTCAATCATGTTTATTGTTTATCCCTCATCAGTTGATAAGCATGAGTTCTTTCCATCTTTTGGCAGTTGTGAAAAGTGCTGCTATTAGCATTAGTGTGCAATTGTCTGTTCATGTCCCTGCTTTCAGTACTTCTGGGTATATACACATTAATGGTATCACTGCATCATATGGCAGTTCTTTATTTAGCTTCTGAGGAATGGCAGAACTGTCTTCCACAGCAGCTGCACCATTTTACGTCCCCACCAGCAGTAAATGAGTGTTCCTGTTTCTTCATATCCTCTCCAACACTTGTATTTTTCTTGTTTTATTTAAATGTTGGCCATTCTAATAGGTGTGAAAGGATAACTCATAATTTTGATTTGCATTTTCCTAATAGGTAGTAATGCTGAACATGTCTTTGTGTGCATTTTAGCCATTTATATTTCCTCTTTTGAAAAATGTCCATTGACATCTTTTGCTCATTTTTTATTGGATTTGACATTTTATCGTTGAGTTGTATGATATCTTTGTATAATCTGGATCATAAATTCTTACTGGATTTGTGATTTCCAAATATTTTTTTCCATTGAGTAGGCTGACTTTTCACATTCTTGGCAAAGTCCTTGGAAGCACAAAACTATTCAATTTTAAGGAGGTTCCATTTATGTATTCTTTCTTTCATTGCTTGTGGTTTGGGGTGTAAGGTCTAATAAAGCTTTATCCACCACAAATTCTGCCTATACTTTCTTCCAGGAACTTTATGGTCCTATCATTTTCATTTTGGTCTTTTATCCATTTTGAAGTAATTTTTGTATCAGTTGTGAGATAGTAGTCCTCTTTCTTTGTTTGGATATAGATGTCTCCCAGTTTTTTCAACATTTGTTGAAAAGACTGTACTGTCCTAGTACAGTGGACTTGTCAGACTTGTCAGAAATCAATTGTTCAAAATGTGCAGGTCTAATTCTGAACTCTCAATTGCTTGTATTGATCAATATGTTTATCTTTATGTCAGGTCCAGGTGTTTTCATCATTGAATTTTGTAATGAGCTTTAAAGTTAGGAAGTGTGGGTCCCCTAACCTCTTTCTTCTTTTACAAGATGTTTTTGGCTATTCTGTGCCTCTTAATCTTCCAAATGAATTGGATAATTTCCTTTTCTTCTTCTTCAACAACAGCTGTTAGTATTTTGATCAGTATTACCTTGAATTTGTAAATCAATTTGGTAGAAGTGACTTCTTAACAATATTTATTCTTCTAATACATGAATATGGAATGTCCATCAATTTATTTAGTTCTTCTTTGATTCCTTTTAACAATATTTTGTTGTTTCCAAATACAGGTCCTTTATGTACTTGGTTAATTTATTCCATGATATTGATTCTTTTAGTTACCATTGTAAATGGAACATTTTTAGTCTTGATTTCCCCTTCAGAATGCTCAGTACTAGTGTATAAATACACTACTGATATTTGCACGATGCTCTTGTATCTCATCACTTTAATGAACTCATTTATTAGCTCTGGTAGTTTTGTTGATTTTTTGAAAATTTATATAAATGGGATCATATTATCTGCAAAGAGTGAATGTTTTAATTCTCCCTTTACAATATGGATCTCTTTCATTTCCTAATATCTCTAGTAGATTTTAAGCATGATGTTGAGTAACAGTAGTGGATGTGGGCATCATTGCACTGTTAATGCATTAGAGGGAAAGCTTTCAGTTTTTCACCATTATGTATGATGTTTTTGTGGGTTTACCATATATGCCCTTTATCATGTCGAGGAGCTTTTTTATTCTTATTTTTGGAAGTATTATACTGAAGCATATTCAGTTTTTTCAAATGCTTTCTGTGCATCAACTGATATGATCGTGTGAATTTTTGCCTTCAAATTTTACATGTATTATATTGTTTTTCTTGTATTGAGCCAAACCTTGTATTTTTCAGATGAACCCACTTGGTTGAGGTATCTAATTCTTTTAATATACTGTTGGATTTGACTAGAAAGTATTTTGTTGAGGATATCTGAATCTATATTCATTAGATAAATTGGTTTATAATTCTTTTTTTCTTGTAGCATCTTTACCTGGCTTTGGTCTTAGGATGATGCTGGAATAGTAGTGTTCTTCATTTTTTAAAGAGTTTGCACTCAATTGATACCAAATGCTTCATGGAATGATTGGTTGCATCCACCTATGAAGCCATCTGGTCCTGGTCTTTACTTAGTGGGTAGGATTTTGATGATAGACTCCATCTCTTTTCTTGTAACTGGTCTGTTGAGGTCTTCTGTTTCTTCTAGAGTCATGGTAGGATTCATATAATTTTAGGAATTTCTCCATTTTATCTAAGGTGACTAATTCTTTGGCATACAATTGTTCTAATATGCTCTTATCAACATTTAGAAATCATATCATTCTACATATGCAGTCAGTAATTCTTAACATCATCACATAGATGCATGATCATTGTTTCTTAGTACATTTGCATCGGTTTAGAGGAACTAGCAACACAACAGAAAAAGATATAGAATGTTAATATAGAGAAAAGAAATAAAAGTAGTAATAATAGTTAAAAAAAAAAAAAGAAAACCCTATAGCTCAGATGCAGCTTCATTCAGTGTTTTAACATGATTACTTTACAATTAGGTATTATTGTGCTGTCCATTTTTGAGTTTTTGTATCTAGTCCTGTTGCACAGTCTGTATCCCTTCGATTCCAATTACCCATTATCTTACCCTGTTTCTAACTCCTGCTGGACTCTGTTACCAATGACATATTTCAAGTTTATTCTCGAATGTCTGTTCATATTTGCTCCTTTTAATTTCTGTGGGTTCAGTAATAATGTCACCCTTCTCATTTCTGAGTTTTTTGTTTGCATCTTCTCTGTTTTTGATTTTTCAATTTAGTGAAGTTTGTTAATTTTAATGATCCTCTCAAAGAAGCAACTTTTGCTTTTATTGAATCTCTATTGTTTTTGGTTCTCTATTTCATTTACTTCTGCCCTAATCTTTGTTTCTTTCCTTCTGCTTGCTTTGAGATTAGTTTGCTATCATTTCTCTAGTTTCTTCAAGGTGTTTCATTAGGTGTTTTTTAGTTCTTTCCCACTTTTTATTGTGGGTGTTTAGGGCCACAATTTTCCTTCCTAGCACTGCCTTCATTACTTTCCATAAGTTTTGATGTGTTATGTTATCATTTTCATTTGTCTTGAAATATTTACTGATTTCTCTTGCAATTTCTTCTTTGACCTACTTATTTTTATTGTTTCTAAAACAGAAGAAATTAATGTCACTAGTAAAGAAAAAGTGCACAATATGAAAAATAATTTTATGATTTAATTCAATAGAAATTAAGAAATTTCATTTTAGAGTTTTGGAATGCTCACTCTAAGTATGGATAAACAAATATAAATATAACAATTTTAAAATAAATTTCCTTCTTACTATTTGTAATTCAAATACAAATATTTAGGGTTAGTACAAAAAAAGAAACAAGTCAAATAGTGGGAAAAGTTTCCCCAACTTGATGAAATACTGGAGAATGTCTACAAAACTGACAGGTAACCTAATCATGGTTCATAATATAAACACATACATTCTTTCAAAATATAACGGTAAGAGATGGACAGGAATTCTTGCATGTAGGAGCTAGCCATAGATGAATAAAAATGTAGACTGTGATGAAGACATATATTAAGTGAAGAAGTCAAAGTGAACACATTTCATAGTGGGCTGCAGTATGGAGTCAATAGAAACTATGTGATGAGATGGAGATGAAATATATTGCAAAGAACATACCTACCCTCTTGATTTTGAGTAGTTACAAGCTTTTTAATGCTTCCAAATCATTCAAGTGTCCATTCATTCAAAAATATTTCTACAAAAAAATTATACAAATTATCCACAGAGCAAATGTAGTGATTTAAGTCCTTAGCGCCCTTAGTATGTGTGAGTGCTCTGCTCAGGCTCTCCATCTGAATCTCTTAAAGAGCCAACAAAAGTAGATGTTATACATCCTCAATGCCACTTTAATACATAAAAGCATTCATTGTCATGTGAAAGTAGGCTTGACATTTCCTAGCTCTTCTTTCTGTGGACAGATCTGCTTAGTGCAGCAATTCAGTGTTAGGCATCTCTTTGTTTCCACACCAAGACATGTTACCAATAGCTCTGTTAGTAAAAAAAATCAACTATCCATTCACCAGTCATTTGTCTTCCTTTTACTCAATAATGCAGTGTTTTAAAGAGATGTTATGAAGTGGTTCCTCTTAAATCTAAGTAGCAGCAATGGGCTTGGTGTTGGCCCAGGTATTAAAGGGAAAAGAATGGACAATTGAACAAAAAAATATTTTTTCCTGTCTGCTTACTTTCTAGCAATGCATAGATAGAAAAACAAAAAAATCCAGTAGAAAACAAAATCTCTTTAATATGAATGAAGTAATAACTTAAATTATAAATTACAAACCTACCCTCTTGTATTGGATCATTGTGGCAGTTTGAAAAGATGTATGTACCCTAGAAAGGTCATGTATTAATCCTAATTTCATTTTGTAAAGGCAGTCATTTCTTCTAATCCCTATGTAGTACTTTGTGTCAGAAATTTTAATTAGATTATCTCCATAGAGATGTGACTCACTCAAGAGTGGGTGTTAATCTATAAAATGTGAGCATCTCTAGAATCTCATTCACCTGTAATTAAAACCATTATAATGTTTTATGAAAAACTTAGATATCCAACTTTGAAAAAGAAGACAGGTCCTCCCAAATTAAAGAGTGGTTTAGAGTTTACATGTAATTAAATATGCACATATTATAATTTAGCATTCAGATTAAAGCTAGCCACCAAAGTAGTGTGATTATTACTTTCTTGAGCAGAGGGCCTAGGAGCTTTCTTTCCTTCTATCTTTCCATATTTCCCTCTACTTATCTATCAAAGTAATATTTGTGCATACCTCAAATCATCAACTAATTCTGTAAGATTTGGTATTAAAACCCACTTTCATCTCTTACCTAATTATTTTGAGATTCACTTCATGTCTTTAGATGAGAATTATCCAATGAAATACAGTATATTTTAGTTTGCTAAGTGTCTTAAAGCAGATACCATAAAATGAGTTGTCTTTTAACAATGGGAATTTAGTAGCTTACAATGTTACAGTTTGGAGACTATGAAAATGTCCAAATCAAGGCATCATTACCACAATATTTTCTGCGTAAAGACCCACTGCTTAGCCAGAGCAATTAGACAAGAAAAAGAAATACAAGGCATCAAAATTGGAAAGGAAGAAGTAAAACTATCACTGTTTGCAGACGATATGATACTATATGTTGAAAACCTGGAAAAATCCACAACAAAACTACTAGAGCTAATAAATGAGTACAGCAAAGTAGCAGGTTACAAGATCAACATTCAAAATTCTGTAGCATTTCTATACACTAGTAATGAACAAGCTGAGGGGGAAATCAAGAAACGAATCCCATTTACAATTGCAACTAAAAGAATGAAATACCTAGGAATAAATTTAACTAAAGAGACAAATAACATATATAAAGAAAACTACAAAAAACTGTTAAAAGAAATCACAGAAGACCTAAATAGATGGAAGGGCATACCGTGTTCATGGATTGGAAGACTAAATATAGTTAAGATGTCAATCCTACCTAAATTGATTTACAGATTCAATGCAATACCAATCAAAATCCCAACAACTTATTTTTCAGAAATAGAAAAACCAATAAGCAAATTTATCTGGAAGGGCAGAGTGCCCCAAATTGCTAAAAACATCTTGAGGAAAAAAAACGAAGCTGGAGGTCTTGCGCTGCCTGACTTTAAGGCATATTATGAAGCCACAGTGGTCAAAACAGCATGGTATTGGCATAAAGATAGATATATCGACCAATGGAATCGAATAGAGTGCTCAGATATAGACCCTCTCATCTATGGACATTTGATCTTTGATAAGGCAGTCAAGCCAACTCACCTGGGACAGAACAGTCTCTTCAATAAATGGTGCCTAAAGAACTGGATATCCATATGCAAAAGAATGAAAGAAGACCCATATCTCACACCCTATACAAAAGTTAACTCAAAATGGATCAAAGATCTAAACATTAGGTCTAAGACCATAAAACAGTTAGAGGAAAATGTAGGAAGATATCTTATG
This sequence comes from Tamandua tetradactyla, assembly GCF_023851605.1. Taxonomy (NCBI): domain Eukaryota; kingdom Metazoa; phylum Chordata; class Mammalia; order Pilosa; family Myrmecophagidae; genus Tamandua; species Tamandua tetradactyla. The sequence goes on from NC_135330.1 coordinate 89,585,280, forward strand.
AATCTTACAATTGGAGGTGGTTTTATGGACCTTAAACCTAAAGCAAGAGCACTGAAGAAGGAAATAAATAAATGGAACTCCTCAAAATTAAACACTTTTGTGCATCAAAGAACTTCATCAAGAAAGTAGAAAGACAGCCTACACAATGGGAGACAATATTTGGAAATGACATACCAGATAAAGGTCTAGTATCCAGAATTTATAAAGAGATTGTTCAACTCAACAACAAAAAGACAGCCAACCCAATTACAAAATGGGAAAAAGACTTGAACAGACACCTCTCAGAAGAGGAAATACAAATGGCCAAAAGGCACATGAAGAGATGCTCAATGTCCCTGGCCATTAGAGAAATGCAAATCAAAACCACAATGAGATATCATCTCACACCCACCAGAATGGCCATTATCAACAAAACAGAAAATGACAAGTGCTGGAGAGGATGCGGTGAAAGAGGCACACTTATCCACTGTTGGTGGGAATGTCAAATGGTGCAACCACTGTGGAAGGCAGTTTGGTGGTTCCTCAAAAAGCTGAATATAGAATTGCCATACAACCCAGCAATACCATTGCTGGGAATCTACTCAAAGGAATTAAGGGCAAAAACTCAAATGGACATTTGCACACCAATGTTTATAGCAGCATTATTTACAACTGCAAAGAGATGGAAACAGCCAAAATGTCCATCAACAGACGAGTGGCTAAACAAACTGTGGTATATACATACGATGGAATATTATGCAGCTTTAAGACAGGATAAACTTATGAAGCATGTAATAACATGGATGGACCTAGAGAACATTATGCTGAGTGAGTCTAGCCAAAAACTAAAAGACAAATACTGTATGGTCCCAATGATGTGAATCGACATTCGAGAATAAACTTGGAATATGTCATTGGTAACAGAGTCCAGCAGGAGTTAGAAACAGGGTAAGATAATGGGTAATTGGAGCTGAAGGGATACAGACTGTGCAACAGGACTAGATACAAAAACTCAAAAATGGACAGCACAATAATACCTAATTGTAAAGTAATCATGTTAAAACACTGAATGAAGCTGTATCTGAGCTATAGGTTTTTTTTGTTTTGTTTTGTTTTGTTTTTACTATTATTACTTTTATTTTTTTCTGTATATTAACATTCTATATCTTTTTCGGTTGTGTTGCTAGTTCTTCTAAACTGATGCAAATGTACTAAGAAACGATGATCATGCATCTATGTGATGATGTTAAGAATTACTGATTGCATATGTAGAATGGTATGATTTCTAAATGTTGGGTTAATTTCTTTTTTCCGTTAATTAATTAAAAAAAGAAAAAAAAAGAGTGGGTGTTAAACTGGATTAGATGGAGACATGTCTCTACCCATTCCAGGTGGGTCTTGATTACTTAACTGGAATCCTATAAAAGAGGGAACATTTGGGAGAAACCTGGAGACTCAGAGAGAGAGAGAAGGATGACAGAATGGTACAGAACCATGAAGAAGAGTCCACTTGCCAGTGACTTTTGGAAGTGAAGAAGGAAAATGCCTCCGATGGGGCTGGAGAGGAAGCTAGAAGATCATGCCATGTTCACCATGTGCCCTTCTAGACAAGAAAGAAACCCTGTGTTCACCATCTGCCTTTCTATTTGAGAAAAGAACTCTGAAGTTCATTGGCCTTCTTGAATCAAAGTATGTTTCCCAGGATGCTTAAGATTGGACATTTCTATAGACTTGTTTTAATTGGGACATTTTCTCGGCCTAAAAACTGTGAACATGCAACTTATTAAATTCTCCTTTTTATAAGCCATTGATTTTCTGGTATATTGCTTTCTGGCAGCTAGCAAATTAGAACAATCATATATCAAAGCAAAACATTTATTGATGTTCAACATCTGATATATCCAAAAATTCAGTAATATTAAAGATAGAATGGAATCCACAAGTATGGAAGAAATTTATAGATGAAAGCAGTACATCTGAAAGGTGAATAAAATTAAACCAATACTATAGGATAATTTTTGCCTCATTTTGTAGAAAATACCAGTTAAACAATATGCAAACTTACCTTATGAAGTTAAAACAAATACAATGAAAATATCAGTTGAAAAAAGACATAGAGGTCAATTAAGAGAGAAGGAGAAAATAAATTATTTTATATCTATAAAAAAAGAAGATATAGTAATATGCAGACAACTTGCCAAAATAGTGCTGTCTGCATAAAGATAGTATTCCATCCCTGCATATATCTCTGCACAGTCCATTACAGAAACCACTGCTCACGTGTATATAGTGAGATCTTAAAATTTGACTGGCACTATTGGGGATCTTAAATTTTAGTTTTAATTGATGGTGTTAACATCAATGTAAATTTAATAGCAAATTGATGCCAGTACTTATGGTATTGCACAGCACAGATCTAGAATCTTGGAGGGGACTGTTAGAACTGGTGTTTCTGAGGAGCTGAACTTTTAGTTTTGTTTGATTTTTTAAAAGTCAATGTAAATTTAACACATTCAAATCTAGGGCCTACAGTATTACACAGTACAGGCATAGAATCTTGGAGGGCACAGTTAAAATCACTGAAAGAGATTCAAAGCTCAAATGGTAAAAGGACTCATTAAAAATAGGAAATGTAGATAATAAGGTAAAAGTTGCTTTGATACAACAAATGTCTGAATATAAGCAGGGCTTATGAAAGTATAGGTGAATGTGGTATGCTCATAACTTACTGCTTGGAGAACTCAGATGATCCTCCAAATTTTAAGACACAGGTCAACCAATTTCTCAAAAAGATTTCAGAGGAAAACACTTTGCTCTTCTCTCTAGTTTCCACACTTTCCAGCTTATTTTCATCATACATAAACCTCTATTTTGCATTCTGTTTAAAAACAGTTAATAAATCTAAAAAGTCTGTATTCCAGGAGTCACACCCTGATTACAAACATAATAAACCCAGTTAGGGCTTAATTCTGTGGATGTACATTCTTCATCTTGATAGGCTTTGCCAGAATATTACAAAATTAGTACCCCTATATGATGTTTGAGTGTATGTATTTAAGGCCATTTTGGAGGGCTGGAAAGAGATTCATACATTCCTTAATTCCTTCATAAGTGCTTCTGATGTGATTATCATGTAAGGAATCATTTTATTCCTGGAGATAGAGAAAGGAGACAAAGACACCGACTAGATACCCTATAGACAACATGCCAGAATTCCCTCAAATAAATTTGGAAATGTCAATAATCAGAAGATTGTGTTAGTTTGCAAACTGCTGGAATGCAATATACCAAAAGTGGAACAGCTTTTCAAAAGGCGAATTTAATAAGTTACAAGTTTACAGTTCAAAGTCTATGAAAATGCCCAAATTAAAGTGCTAACAAGAGGGTAGCTTCACTCAAGAAAGACCAAATCGTCTGGAATACCTGCTGACTGGAACATCATGTGATTAGTAACTGTTGGTCACTTGCTCCTGGGCTCTGTTGCTTTCAGTCTCTACATGCATGGGTTCCTCACTGCTGCTCTGGGGCTGGTTTTCATCTCTTGGCCTTTGTTGGCTTTCTCCAGATTCTGTCTTGCTTAACATCTCATGGCAACATCTGCTGGGCTCCAAGAATCTCCAAACATTTGTCTCTATTCTTTGAAGCAACTGGTTTCCAAGCATCTACATCTGCTTTCTCTGTCAGCTCTGAGGTTTCTGTCATTTCTTTCTTTCTCTGCAATATGTTTCCTCTATTAAAGGACTTCAGTAAACTAATCAAAACCCACCCCAAGTGGGCAGTTACATCTCAATCTAATAAAAAGGTGACACCCACAATTAGGCATGCTTCATCTCTGTGAAGATACTTTAATCAAAGCTTGTGCCCTATAGTATTGGATTGTATTAGAAGAAATGGTTGCTCCCACAAGATTAGATCAGGATTAAAACATGGCTTTTCTGGGATGTACAATACTTTCAAGCTGGCATAAAGATGAATAAATAAGGACATTTCAGAATGTAAAATGATGTGAACAAAATAAAACAAGTTCCTGGGATAAAGAAGGAAGGATGGAGGTGGTAGGTTAAAAGCCAAATAGCACTCCCTTGATTAAGTTATGAATGCTGTCTGTTCTATCAAAATGGGATGATAATTTTATAATTGCATTTTGCATTTTTTTGGTTTTGTCTTTGTTTTTCTTTTCTTTTTGTGTTTCATTTTTTATTGTCTACACTTGTTTTTTGATAAGTAGAAATTAAGTGAAAATTCTAGCACATAGCATGGTTGTAGTACATAAGTTTATTGCCATTTCATTCACAAGTTTAACATTTGAAAGGAATTCTAGAGCTTTTTTCTTCATTTGGTATTTTTCATTTTTTTACTCTGGTGGGGTTTTTTGCACGATGTGAATGTGACAAACAAAAGTTAATTGAAATTTTAATCTGTTAATGTTCATATTCACATGGATACATTAAAATATGTTTTATGTTTCAAAAGTAAATTGGAACATAAAAGATAATCACTTGACTTGTGATTATCCCTTATATTTGATGGAACTGAATCCACATAACATCAAATGAACTATTTTGAAGTGTACAGTCAGTGGCATTTACTGTATTCACACTGTTGTACATTGGCTTTATCTAGTACCAAAATATATTTGTAATCCTCAAACAAAACACCATATCTACCACTATCAAACCCAATTAAACATTAATCTTTCTGTCTCTATGGATTTACCTACACTGGCTACTGCATATAAATAGTCATTAAGATATGGGAACTTTTATGTCTACCTTCATTAACTTCGCATGTTTGTTTATTTGTTCATTGTTATATGATGTGATTACTTCTTTCCTATTTCTGGCTGAATGATATTCCATTGTATGGATATAATAACTCTTCTATTCTGTTTTATGGAAGAGTTTGAAAAGTATTGGTACCAGTTCTTCTTTAAATGTTTTATTGATTTCAACAGTTAAGATGTTTTGATTTTTTCTTCATGGGAAGGTTTTTGTTTCTGATTCAAATTCTTTGCTTATTATAGTTCTGTTAAGATATTTTGTATCTTCTTGAGTCAATTTTTGTAATTTGTTTATTTCTAGGAATTTTTTCCATCCACATTATTTTACTTGTTGAATTACAATTTTTTATAGTGTCCTCATTCAATCCCCCACTTTAATTTCTCATTTTTGTTACTGGTGATTGTCAGTTGAGGTAAAGTCTTGGCAATTTTATTGTTGTTTCAAAGAATCGTGTTTTGGTTTGTTGATTTTGTCTTTTGTTTTCTCTTCTGCATTCTGTGTTTGTCCACTTTAATCTTTCTTATTTTCTTCTTTCTCATAACTTTGTGCTTAGTCTGCTCTCCTTTTTATAGATCTATACAATGCATAACATCTAAAGTTAGATACTTAATTGGGAATCATTTCTCCTTATTAAAGTAGGGATTTCAAGATACAACTTGCTTGAACACTGCTTTCTTTTCACCCCACAAAGTTAGTATGTTATATTATCATTTTCATTCATCTCAATATGTATTGTAATATCCCTTGTAATTGATTTTTCACCCACAGTTTGTTAAATGGGTGCTATTTAATTTCCACACGTTTGCAAATTTTCTAGTTTTCCTTATGTTACTGACTTATGGTTCATTTCATTACTGTTTGGGAATATACTTTGTGTGTTTCAGTCTTTAGAAATTTTATAGACTTCTTTTGTGACTAGATATATGGTCTAATCTTGAGAATATCCCATGTGAGCTTGAAAAGAATGGATACTTGCTTCTGTTTTGTGACATGCTCTATAGTTCTAGATCTAGGTGGTTTATAGCATTAAGTCTTCTATTACTGATAACAGTCTTACATACCACAATCAACCCCTCTTTATATTATTGTCACAACTTACATCTTTATATATTTTGTTCCCAATAACATATGAAATTGTCTCTGAGTCATATTGAGAAAAAGAGGTTTTACATACAAAAAAATTCATTAATACTAGCATTCTTAGTTTACCAGAGCTGCCATGACAAATACTGGCTTAAGCAACATGCATTTACTGTCTCACAGTTTTGAAGGCTGGAAGACTAAAGTCAAAGTGTCAGCAAGTTCATACTTTCTGTCATACTTGGTAGAATTGTGGTGATGGAAGTCCTCTGTCACATGGTGACCTCTCTCCCTTCTCTGACTTCAATGTCTGGTTCTTTCCTTCCCATCTCCATGTTCAATTTTCTTTGCATACAAAGTCTCTCCTATTGGGTTCAAGCCCAAATTCACTCCATTCTGCCAAAGAATATCCACAGATCCTATTTACAAATGAGTCCAGATACTGACTTACCTTAGTATATTTGAAGATACCATTTTCAAGTGGGTTTCACCAACATGAGTGTTCACTAAGACTTGAATATGTCCTCTATGCATAGAGCATTCCATCTGAAAAACACACACATAAAATGAAACACCTTTCCCTGTCTTAGCACATTGGTTCTGTTGGAGTATTCCCTTATGCTTAAGCAGGCCCTTTAAACAACTACTATTGTCTTCACTTCCTAATTTTCTGAAGTTTAATCATCACACTGATGTGGCAACATAGGTTCTTCTTGGTCCTTTTCTGAATGAGCACAAATACTTTTAAAACACATGCTTGGCTTTCTTGATTCCCCTTAAAAACAAGTTCTTCTAAATATTTATTCATTAAAATAGGCCTCTTCAGCTTTCCTAGACAGGATTTTGATGTGTTTATTATTTACTTCCCTGGGCATCTTTTACCCAGGCAGCAGAGATTTCTCATTCTCATTCTAATGTTTTCAAGGGCCATCCCCCAATTTGCCACTGTTTATGCCATGACAGAGTTCTAAGACCAAAGAAAGGCAACAATCTTGCATCTAACCTTCAGGAAATGTCCTGAGAAGTTAAATGAGAAAAGCACAGTTTCTTGAGATCTAAATCTCCCTGCTCCCTCTGGGGAACACTGGAATTAGATGTTGCTGTCTTCAGAATCATCCCACAGTTGAAATGTGGGGTTATAGGGCTAAGTAGAAATGCTGTGAAATCTCTCCTCATTTGTTACCTTTTTGATTCAGCCTTCAATGTGGTTGCTGTAAACCTGTGACTATTTGTTATGATAAATGCGACTTTGATAGTTTATGCTTTTTATTCATTTTTTCTGAGGACAGAAGATCCATTGGAGCTTCCTAATCTGATGTCTTTGTTGATATTGTGAGGTGCACAATTTCAAGTGAGGATATCACCCATATTATATCATTGCTTCTAAGACAATGGATTTTAAGGCCCCTGCACATTGACATTATTTGTCTTCCTTTTATTATGATATCTAGAATCCATTGCCAGAGATTCTGATTTAATTGTCCTTGGTTTTGAAATTAACATTAGGATTTAAAAGATCCCAAGATTATTTGAATAAGCAATAAAAGTTTGAAAACGACTTCCATAAAAAAGTGGAGACCAAAAGACGACCTTACAACTTACAGTGTGAGGTACATATCCCCTTTGTTTCACACATCTTAAGAGCTTGCTAGAAAGGCAATTTCAAAGGGTCCTCCACAAACCTACTAAATCAGGAACTGAATTTTTACAGGATTGCAGAGATTCATGTGATTGTTGAGCATGAGCAGCATTGGTTCTCAATTGTCTTCAGCTTCCCACACCTATGCAGAAAAGTAAGGATACTACCACTGTCTCCTTCTGTTCGTGTCCAAAAGCATCTCTGCTTAGAAGAGAAAAAACAGATGGTTGCCAAGAAAAGTTAACATTTGGTAGTGAACTTTTTCTGTCCCAAACTGTTTCCCTTCTTTTGATGTTGGACCAAAATGAAATCATCTTAGGTTGAGATACTGAATAATACAACCACCAATAGTGTAATAAACAAGAATTCCTCCATACCTTATTTCCTCACATCCTCAAACTTATTTCTGAGGAGTACGTATTTTCAGTTATTTTATGCCTTCTTGGCATTTTTCAGTTTTTAGTCATCTTTTTGTTTTTAATTTTATCTTTCCAAATTTATACTCATCTTTAGATACAACCAGAGACCCAAAACACTCTGCCCTCCTGAAGAGGCACTGCATCCTGGTCTGAACCCTGCTGTGAAGAAAATATACTAGTCAGACCCATGAGAAAAGGTTACAAAATCTTGACTAGTATCATAATGAAGATGTAGGAGAAGATTGTGAAAATGGATACAGTTTCAGCATTGCCCTATTTCAGAAATATTGGCATGTTCAGAAGATTCAAGGTTTACATGAAAAGAAACACATGACAAATATATCAAATGATGAGTATTTTCATTTACACACTACACCTGCTCAACTCCTAGCCTGAGCCTAATCCCAAAATAATTATATCATGAATCTTGTTAAATGTAATTAGTGTTTACATTATTTTTAATAGATATAAAACCTTTATTGCTGTTTTGTAGGGATTTTTTTCCATTAAAAATTATTCTGGAATCAACTGTTTTAATATCTCCTTTTCTTCACTTTCATTGCATCTAATCAATTATCATCACTAATATGCAAAATAATTGTAAAATTAATCCCAATCCTTTAATTTCAAGATATAATCTATTATATCTAAATTTTTTCACCTGACAATCCTCCTTTTGGCAGCCCTCTGTATTGTTAATTCACTGCTGAGTTTTGTGGGCCTGCTGGGACCAACATTCTAGTGCACAATTTCTCATGCTTTTGCATATTCTTTAGTTCTTCTTTGAATTGGTTGTCCAAATTAAGCAGTCCATGGCCTTACCATTTTTACACTTCTTCCTTTATAGTAACTATTTTGGAATAACTTTCTCATCAGCCAGTTGTAAATAAATAGAGAATTGATTATGACCCTGGATGCCTGCCTTTTCTTATTTGATCCTCTCTCATTTGGATAATTTGACTATGTTAGAAAGACAGAAAATTAAGACTCATTTTCTTCTTAGAGTTTTATAAGCCTTCTCTCATGAGGTATGGATGCTAATGTCTGTGTTTACATTTATTATCTGTTTATATTTGTCATGTGTTTCTTTTCATGTAAACCTTGAATCTTCTGAACATGCCAATATTTCTGAAATAGGGCAATGCTGAAACTGTATCCATTTTCACAATCTTCTCCTACATCTTCATTATGATACTAGTCAAGATTTTGTAACCTTTTCTCATGGGTCTGACTAGTATATTTTCTTCACAGCAGGGTTCAGACCAGGATGCAGTGCCTCTTCAGGAGGGCAGAGTGTTTTGGGTCTCTGGTTGTTCTTGAAGAATTGGATGAGAATCTTTATAAATATACAATGTAGTTGCTTAAATTAGGATCATGAGTCTATATCTTTTGCAGTCTCATCCCTGCAGGGATCCACAGCATTGAGACTATTTATCAGGGAGACAGATGGGTAGTGATGTGGCAGGAAAGTAGTAGGAGAATTGGAATTGTCATGAAACATTTTCAGTCTCAAAACCACCCATAAGCTCACATAGTTACTGAATTTAGGCCATAAGTGCTGTACTACTATGCCAGTTTACCCATAGAGAGATTTGATTCCTTACTTTACCTGAAATGGTGGCCTTAGGGATCATGTGGTGATATTGGAGCCATGTTTATTCCCAAGCAGTTTGTGTGTACCTGATCTCAGCAGCACATGAATAATCTCACTTGTTCTGTGGGGTGACCATAGGCTCTACTGCATTAGTGACTTGTTCACACAGTCACCTATTCCTGGGATTCCTTATGACAACAATACCTTGCATGGCCTTCTTTTAGATTCTCACCTAGGTTTTAGCAGTTTGAACATTAAAGCCCAGCCTTGTTACCTATCAAGAGCCTGACAAAACCTTTGTGTTTTCACCAAAGTATGCACCACTAGTAATACATTTTTCTTAACTCTCTTGACCCAAATGTACTCCAGAAGGGCAGGTATCAGTTGTGCTTATCTCACGATTGTATATCACATGTGACGTGTGAAAAGTCTCAGAAACTCTGTTGAAAGAATGACAGATATTTTGATTTAGGCATTTGTTCTTTATTAATGCCCAGGTTTTGGAAATCATGTTGAGGGAAACCACTTGTAAGTATTTGAGGAACACTGAAGAAGTCAGTTCCCAGTCAAGAAATACCAGCAATTAGTTGGGCAGTGGCTGGGAGCTTCCTGACATAGTTTCATTGGTGATTAAACATAAGCCATCAATGTTCACTGTCACAAACTTAACCAGTGAACACCTGAACTGGTATAGCCAAGGATGGGACAAAAAACGAGAATTGTTTGATCCCAATTGTTTGAATTTGTCAGGACTTAAGACTATTTTCAGGTTAAAAATATTTTAGAACATAATCTAAGCCATAGCAATGACAGTGAATTTTCATAAATAGACAATTATGCAAAGCATATTTTTGTCTCATGCTCTTTGGGGACCCACTAAATGAGTTCAAAGATTTTCCATTTTATTAAAATTATTTCCAGGCTTCATATCTAAAATAATTAAGACTATTGTTTGATTACTTAGTTTAAACTATGACTTCTATTGTTATTATCCCTTTTTAGCTATTTTAATAAACTCTTCAGATTTTTCAATACTGTAGAATTTATCAGGATAATATTGACATTTTCTGAATTCATCATATGAGGTTTTTAATCTTGTTAGGAGTATTCTTTCAAGGAATATATCATTGACTTGAAGACCTTTGATACTATTTCAAAGTTTTGAAAAATTATGAGTTTTCCTTTTCCTCTTTAAGGATTGTTCTGTTGCCTATGATTGGGATATTTTAATCAGGATTCACACATTTCCACATAATTCTGTTCAAACTGAATACAATGTTTTCTAATTTGATGCAATATGTTAGACCCAAACTTCATACTTCTCATAAAGAGGGCCTGACTGATCACTCCCTGAACTCAGAAAAAATTATTTGTCTGAAACTTAAATAATAATTCATTGCTGCTATTACAAATAAACATGTTAATTGAATATCTTTATTGAGCTTACTTAAAAGTACTCTGCAGCAACTGTTTATTTTACCATTCAGGATAACAAGTTGGTTAAAATACCACCTACCTTTTTCAGATGAACAAATTAGTTTTCCTTGGCACAAATAGGTCATATTTAGTGATGCTTGAATGTATCCTGTGGCTGTACAAGCATGAGTTGCATTTGGCCACAGGGATCATTATATTCAGTCCTGGCCTTCAGAGACACTCAGTCTTAAAGTTCCTTTGCTGTTAGTAGCATGCCTATTTCTGGTGTACCTTAGCATTAGGTGTCTACCACCTCCTGTAACAACTGCCAATTGTTGAGGCCCCCTAAGTGGCATATTGAAGGTTTCCAAGCTGCGATGGCCCTGAGAAACAAGTTTTACTGCAGAGATAGGCCCTTCTAGATTGAAGTTTCTGGTTCCCAGGAGGAAACTCTTTTACTAAGTTACATTGTAATTATTCCCCTGTATATGAGGCTGTGACACCAGGTTATCTGGGGCATTTCTCAAAATTTCAGGCAATCCCATTAGGTCTTTCACATCAATTTCATTCCCCTGGCTTAATAAATACTCTTTTACATCCTTGCCATGCCTGTGAATTTCCACATTCTTGCCATTCCACTCAAATTCAGCAGCTCATTTGAAGTCTATTTGAGAAACAAAATAGGTACTTTTGAAGGTAGGTATTTTGAGGTATTAAATTTGAAAATATTCTTCTGCTGGTATCTCTTCATAGAAGCTGAGGCATCATCCTTTATCCCAGTTGAATTCTTTACTTCTAACTTTGTGTTTGATTCTCATCCCCTGCTAAAGTATCATGAATTTTATATTGTTATTTATAAATAATATATTTTATCTTAGAACCTACTCCATTTAAAATCTGATCCAGGCTCCTTGAATTTCAACATGTTCTAAAATCTTCCATTCTGAAACTTGATGAGCAGTTAAAACATTTTTGAACTTTTATTTACAGCTGCTGACCTCTAATGTACTTTTCAGTACATGTTGAGAGCAGAGTCCATGCATCAGATTCTCTCTTCATCCCACCTCTTTCACCCTCTCCAATCTGAGTCTTTATTCCCATTAATTCATGGACATCAGTTTTGATGATAGTAATATTTTCATCAACATAGCAGTCTTATGAGATTTTTCAGTCCTCAGCAGAATTTGAGCAATTCCTGCTAATGAAATCTTCTTTTTTCTCAAAACAGTTTTGACTGTTCTCACAGGTTAGATTCCCAGAACCTAATATGTAGGATATTTATTTGGAAGTGCTCTTGGGATAAATGTGGTGGAAATGAAGGGAGAGAAAGAAATCCTGACCAGAGGGGAAATTGAATCTGCAAAGCAACCTTATTACTGACCTGGCCCAGTATATAAGCCATGAACTAGAATGGCCATAACTACATACCCTGGTCTCCATTAATCACCCTGGGAATGTGTGACCTTATGGCATGTGATTTTCTGCAGGTGAGGCAATTCTCAAACATCCAGACAAATAAAGGACGTTGTCAGAATGTGGATAACATTCAGAAGCCAAGCAGGAAATTTTTCACATGAGAAGGATTTTTGTGGACCATTTACATGATCCAGTTCATCTCTTGTCTCACATGGATCTGTCTTTATTCAGGGAGGTGTTCACCCAAGCCTCTCTTCCTGAAGGAATCTGCAAGAGGAAGTGCATTTACACATAATACTACCATGGCTTCAGGTGTTCTTGGGGCCAATCAGTATCCTTTTACCTTGTGCATTCTAGATTTCCCTCACCACCACATGGCACCTCTTTCAGTCTTAAGTCTTACCTTTGATGGGTCAGATCTCTTTGTCACAATGTCTTGCTCAGGCAGGGTTTACTAAATTTTCCATTTATTAACAAAGTTTGATGGGAGAATATAGAGAGGTACCTAAGTAAATCATGTAGGTGTCAAACATATTCCTCCTTCCTCATGTAATATAACAGCGTACCTTCTTCCCCCTGATCAAATTAATCAGTCTTACCAAGATAGGGATCCCTATTCTTGCCTGTCAGGCCCTGATCATAAACAGCAAGAAGTACCCAGCAAGGACTAAAACAAAGAGTTCAATGGGAGCATTCTTGACCTTATGTCTTTTAAATAAATAATAGAATCAGTTTATCAATGTAGTCAGTGTATTTGGTGTGAATATTGGGCAGAATTTAATCATATTAATTTGGCACACAACATATTAATATATTGAACCATATTCTTTATGTTTGTTGAACTATGTAAATTTTATTACTCCTTTTTCAAATTGGCAAACAACAATCAATTGCCTCTTTGCCAGTCTTAAACTGTTGTGTGCCTCAGGAAAGAAAACTAGTAGACATGACCAAATGCCTTCCCAGCTGACAGAGAAACCCTGAACATCATCAGCCCTTTCTTGAGTCAAGAGATCTTTCTCTAGATGCCTTAGCTTTGTCATTTTATGGCCCTGAACAGTAGTCCTGTAAATTAATGTATTATCTTTATAAAATCCAATCCATTTCTGGTATATTGCATTTCTAACACAATTAACAAACTAAAACAGTTATTTGTACAAGAGATGTAGACAGAAGTGGTTTGCAAATGCCAAATATTTTTAAATGGCTTTTTAAATGGATAAGAGGGGATTCTGGAAGACTTCTGAGGACCTTTATAGAGAAGGCTTACATTGTTTAAAGAGACTGTTGGCAGAAATGTGGACTCTAAAGATATTTCTGATTAAGGTCTTAGGCAGAAATGGTATATGTGTTACTCCAAACTGGAAGAAAGGTGATCCTTGCTTTAAAGTGGCAGAGAATTTCACCAAATTTAGTCCTGGTTGTGAAGGGGAGGCAAAATTTAAAAGCCACAAGCTTGGATACTTAGCTGAAGAGTTACACAAATGTGGAAAGTGTGGCCTGGTTTCTTCTTGCAGGTTATAGTGAAATGTGACAGGAAAGAGATAAGCCAAGATCTGAACTCTTGCGTACCAAGAAACTAGAAATTGATGGTCTGGAAAATTCTGTGATTCTAGAAAGGGAGACCCAAGATCATAGTGCCTCATGTGAGGATGTAACCGAACATGGAACTTCTAAGCTACTACATAAAAAGCAAGGATTGGAGATTTAATTATCCAGAGAGAATTTGTGGAAATTCCTATCAACTGATAGGTATGACCCCAGTATTCTGCATAGAAAATCAACAAGAGTTGACTATTGATCAAGAAGAGTTGTCTTTCCCTAGCCAGTCTGCACTAAAAGGGACAGAAAAGTGACAGATTGAAGGAAAAATAACTTCAAAGGCAGAACCATGGAAGCTAAGGTCTAAAACCAAGAAAACTCAGGCCAGAAAAGCAGGCCTCCATGCATTTGGAGAGTGAGTTTGCCCTAAAATCAGAGGGCAGGTCTTCTGCCTCAATGCTCAGGAAGAGTTTTGGTGACTGGGCCTCAGAGAGGGTGGAGCTCATTCTTTGTGGTTTTGAGAGAGACTTGCTGCTCCTCTATTTTTCTGAGGAGTGTTCGAGTGTTCTCCAGAGATGGCAGAGAACCCAGGTGCTCTCCCAATGCTTGTTGAGAGTGGAAACAAGAAAATGGTGGTCTCCCAAGTGTCCCCCACCGTTGTACCCTTCACCTCAGTGTTTGAAGAGGGCAGTGTTTCTACTCTCTTAGAAAGTGTGGGATGGCTGCTTTCTAAAGCCCTGAGGATAAATGGCCCTCAGACTTTGAAATCTAATGTAGTTTGTCCTGTAGGTTTTTGAAACTGCTTGGGTCAATGAACTTTGTTTTCCTTGAATTCTTCCCAATGTAAATGATAATGTTGACCATATGACTGTGCCTCTTGTAAATGTTGGCAACAGATAACTTGTTCTGAGTTTTACAGGTCCAGAGCCAGGGGAGAACTTTTCCTTGGGACAGACTGCCTATGACTGAATTTGATGAGGTTTTTTTTAACTGGTTCTGATTTTGTATTCCATTTGTATTGTTAGGAAAATGTTTTAAGGCTTTGTGATATTGTAATGGAATGAATGTGTTTTATATATGGAAAGAACATTTGTTTTCCTTGGGGTCCAGAGGGTAGGATTTGCTGCTTTAAATTGTTGTTTAAAACAATGTTTCAAACATTGTTTAAAAACCATGTTCTTTTATACCAATTCAATATATTTGGGTGAAATCACTTTTTATGCAATTTTATTGAGATGTATTCACACAGCATACAATCTATCCAGAGTATACAATTGAAGGCTCACAGTATCATCATATAATACATCACTACATTCAATTTTTTAATCATCACATTGTTGTGTATTCCTCACCATGATTAGTTTTAGAATATCTGCATCACTTCAGAAAAAGAAATGAAAAGAAAAAATCGTAAGTTCCATAGCCTTACCCCCTCCTTATTTACCACTACTATTACAATCTACCCCAATTTTTTACCCCTCATCCCACCCATTATGTAATTATTTATGTCCTTAATTTTTACTCATCTGCTGGGTAATTATTTTTTATTAAGGTGCATCCATGGAGATTTAAGCCACCCAGCGATGGGCGGGACTTTTAATTAGGCTGTTTCCATGGAGATGTGGCTCCATACATTCAAGCTGGGTCACCTACTGGAGTCTTTTAAGAGAGAACCAATTTAGAAAATGCTTCAAAGCCAATACAGAGAGAAACACTTGTGCAGAAAGAAAATACCCCTTGGGAAGCTCTCTGAAATCCAGAATCCATTTGAAAGGAGTATCAAGGAGAGAAAGCTAGCAGACATAACCATGTGCCTTCCCTCATGAAAGGGAAACCTCAAACCTCCGGCATGGCAGGCAAAAATTCTTCCACTGAGCCACCACTGCACTACTGTAGATTGACTTTAAAAAAAAATTACAATACCAAATCTTGGCTAAATTGGAGAGCAACTGAAACTCTCATACATCACTAGTAAAAATGCAAAATTGTACAGAAACTTGGGATAAGTCTGATAGTTGAAAAATTAAACATACATGTATCATATATATCATATAACCCAAATTTCCACACCTAGCCATTTATCTTAAAGATATGAAAACCTAGGTTAACAAACAAGTCTGTATACAAATGTTTATAGCAGCCTTATGCATAATTGCCCCAAATTGGGAAATAATCTAAGAATCCTTCAACTGGTGAATGGTTAAACTGTGGTACATTCACACAATGAAACACCACTCAGCAACATTATACATACAGCAAGGATGGATCTCAAATACATAATGCTGTTAAAGATAAGTCACATTCAAAATGCCTCATTCTGTATGATTCCATATATATGACATTTGTCTGCCCATGCAAAAAAAAAGCAAATAGATATATTTTTATTTGAGTATATATTTTTTAGCAAATATATTTATCTTAAATATACTACACTAATGTTCACATCCTTAAAAGTGGTGGTTGATTACAAGCCCTTTTATATATGAAGAGTAGTAGAGCTCTTCTACCTGAAGATTCTCCAGAGTACTTACACAGCATATAAAAATCACTAAAGAGTGAGTTATCTAGAAAAAGATATACAGGCTAATTTTTGTATTTTAGGAGGAATTAAAGTATATATGCATAATTTATGTAATTTGATGGTAAAGAAGGTGTTAAAGAAGGCATGTGTTGATTATATGTATCTTTAATCTAAATTATGAGAGTGTGCTTTGGATTATAGATTATCATACTTTCAACTGCATTAAAGGAGAGTCCTCCATGAAAATGTTACTTTTTGCAAACTGATAAAGAACCTATGGTTGTGGAATTTGATGAAGCATCATTAGTAAGTATTGATTTGCTTGCATTTTTGGCCTGTTTGGGCTCTGTTTTATAAGGAAGAGAATTTTAAACAAAAAGGAAAGTCCTTATAATTTCTAATTATTGAATTTGTCTGCAGGCATTTAGGCCCAGGCTATTTGAGGTCAGGTTAGGTTATGGTGGACAAACACTTTCTCTAGATCCAAATTCATTAGTACTTTTCTCAGGGAAACTTGCCTAAAATCATTCAAGGAATAAATTCATGAATTTAGACTAGTAGGAAGCACAGACAAATGAACTAATACATGAATAATGACAAATTTTATGAGTTACCTGAAGGAAAGGAACTCAGTGTTTAAATCAGTCCCAACATCTTAGTCATCTCTGTGTGGAGCACAGACAAGGCAGGGCATGATAAATATTGTTCTCAGTCAGTACATATATTGATGTGAGTAAGTGTAGGTTATGTTGGACAGTAAACATCAGGTGAGCCAGAAGTTTTAGGGTTGTGGATTCAATTTTATGAAAGTTCTCACATTGGAGGGGAGCCTAGGTATGGGACATAACTGAGAACAAACTATATGAAATGGAGATTTTCACATTAAGGTGCATCATCTGATTATTGAAATGAGAGGTGGCATTCAGGTAATGGTATAAGCCTTAAGGAATTTGAACTGGGAAGCAAGCAGAAAAAGTTTAAACTCTGGCTGTGTCTTTTTCTAGCCATGTACTTTTCTAAGATTACAAACCTTAGAAAAGTTTCTGGTTTTCTAAGGTTTCTGAACTTCTTTTCATTTATTTTGTTAAATAGGTAAATCTGCCTTAATCAATACGGTTAATTTAAAGATTAAATAAATGTAATTCTCCAAACACATTTAATACAATGTTGTTTATGTGAATTCAGGAACAAATGCATAAGTTAATTGGACAGTTTTCAGAAAATATCATCATTTGTCCATGAAATAATTTTATAATTATTAACAATGTTAATAATTTAAAACATAAAAGATCCTCTACAACTATAAATTATGAAATGAAAGATGTTACAATTGAAAACTATTAATATAATATAAGATGTCAACTGCCATTTTACTAATTTCAAAGTGAGGTATGGGTTTTATTCCAAATCCTTAATTCTATTTAAAATGAGCCTCCTGAACCTATCAGGATTGTGAGATGTTATGACACATGTGCATATGTGACTTTTTGATGCAAGGGATTTTCAGGAATATATTTGTAATACAGCAGACATCCATTGATCCCTCAAAGTGGAACAAGTCTTTGATAATAAAATGCATAGTTTCTTGGTTATCTCAATCCAGCAGGATGAGATCATATGTAAGTATTGAGAGAGTGATAGTATTAGACATGTAATGTGGAAGAACCAGGAAATTTTCAGGCAAATATCCTCAGAAGGACAGCTAGAAGGCAAAATAGGACAGGGGTGAGAGTTGAGAGGATGGGGGTGGATATTTCAGAAGCCAGACTTATTGATAGCTGAGAAAATCCACAGTGATTTCTCTGGATGTGGAGACCAATGCTTTGAGTCAGGAAGGGAATGGAAAATCTTTGAAAACCATGGGCTGATGAAGATGTAGAACTCAATGATTTTCATCTTATCTGTACAAAGAAGTTATTCTCTCAGAGCATATTTCATGTTCCTGCTTATTGGATTGGGGTTATTCCCAGGTGGAGGTTCAGGAGTCATGAGAGTTGTGTCTGGAAGTCAATGATAAGTCCAGAATCTAATAGCTTCTTTCTACATTCTCAGTTTTGCTTACCTAGTGCTTATCTTGTTGTGAGTGTAAACCCAGAGGAAGACAATTCTCAGCTGAGCTGTTGACTATGCAGCCACTGGTGAGTAAGAAATACTTCTTTTTACTGAAATTAACCGTGTATTTTCAGCAGATGGGCATAGATATTTGTGCTAGTTTGAAAGGATTTATGTGCCCTAGAAAAGCCATGCTTGAATCCTAATCAGTCTTGTAGGAGCAATGGTTTCTTCTAATCCCTATTCACCACTATAGGTCCAAAACTTGATTAGGTTATCTTCATGGAGATGTGCTCAATCATTTGTAAGTATTATACTTGGTTAGATGGAGACATGTTTCCACCATTCTGTATAGATCTTGATTAGTTTAGTGGAACCTTTTAAAAGAAGAAGTATTTTGGGTAATGCTTTGAAATGACATAGCCACATGAAGCAGAAAGTCCACCAGCCTGTGACCTTTGGAGATGAAGAAGAAAAATGACTCCCAAGGAGCTTCATGAAGCAAGAGGCCTGGAGAGAAAGCTAGCAGAAACCACATTTGCCATGTGTCCCACCAACTGAGAGAGAAATGCTGAATGTCATCACCTTCTGGAACAAAGGTATCTTTATCTGGAGCCTTAGATTGGACATTTCTATAGACTTGCTTTAATTTAGACAATTTCACAGCCTTAGAACTGTAAACTAGCAATTTATTAAATTCTCCTTTTTAAAAGTAGTTCCATCTCTGGGATATTGTATTCTGGCAGCTAACAAACTAGAACAATATTCTAATCTCATTTAGAAGCTATTCAAGGATCTGAGCTAAATTTATATTTATCCTGGCCTCTGGAATGGTGATTGTTCAAGTTTGCTGTTTAAATTTCCAACCTATAGTACTGAATAAGGATTAGAAGAAGCTGTTCTCACAACACTGACTAGGATTAAAACATGGTTTTTGCTTTTCTAGGGTACATAAATCCTTTCAAACTGGCACATTCCACCCAATGGACCCTAAAAAAAGCATGTTTTCCCCATATACAAAATACATTCATTCCATTACAATGTCATAGAGCCTTAAACCATTTCAGTAACATTACAAATACAATACAAGGTTAAAACCAGTAAAAGTCTCATAAAAGTCAGCTACAGGCTTGGAGAGTTGTAAGGCAAAATTTTCTTCTGGGTCTGGACCTGTGAAACTCAAGCAAGTGTGAAACTCAAACAAGCTATCTGCTGCCAACATACAAAGGAGAAACAGTCATAGAATATATGTACCCATTTCCATAGGGAGGAAGGAACACATGGGTCACAGGACCCAAGCAGTCTCAAAAACCTGTAGGGCAAATTCCATTAGATTTCAAATCTGAGAGTCATTTATCTTTGAGGCTTTAGAAAGCAGCAGTCCCACCCTTTCTACATGCCTATGCTTGCCTCTCTGAATTCAACCTTGGGAGACACTGAAGAGACCACCTTTCACTCAGCTCCACCCTCTCGAAGCATCAGGGCCACACCCAACCTCACTGTAAGCTTTAGGGTACACACTCAACCCCTCCATGTGTTGGCAGCCCTACTCTCCTCAATCCCCAAAGAGTGTGCTGAACCCTCCCCCAGGCCTGAGGCATCACCACTCCTCCACTGCCATGAGGTGGAAGGCCCATTTTCTTCCTTTGGGGCAAACTCACCTTCTCCACATGCTTGGATGGGTCTACTCTCCTAGCTTGAGTCTTCTTGACTTCAGACCTCAGCCTCCATGATTCTACCTTTGAAGCTATTTTTACTCCAATGTGTCCCTTCTCTGTCTTTTTACACAGCTCATGCAACACTTTCATTGGCTTTCTATAAAATAGTCTCAGATTATGTCCATCAGACATAAGAAGTTTCCACAAATCTGTCTTGGTTAACTTCATGTCCAATCCCGGCTTTCTCTGAGGTAGCTAGCGGTTTCCACATTTGGTTAAATCTTCATGTGGGGCACTATTCTCTGGGGTTCCACTTTCCAGAAGTTCAGAATTTTCCAGAAAATCAACATCTGGTTTTGGTGTACCCAAGCATTCAGTTTTCAGCTTATACCTTTCCTGTTGCATTTTGCTCTAAGCTGTGAGGAGAAACCAGGTTGCAATTTCCACATTTAATTTGGAAATCTCTTCTACTAAATTACCAAGTTCATGGGTTTTAAAATCTGCCTTCCATCCAAATCCACAGGTCAATTGTGCCAAATTATGTGCCTTTTTAAAACAAGGATTGCTTTCTTTGCTCTTTGCAACAACACATATCTCATTTCTGTCTAAGGCCTTATCAGAAGTATCTTTAGAGTCCACATTTTTACCAACAGTCTCTTCAAAGCATTCTAGGCCTTCTCTATCAAGCTGTTCACAACTCTTTCAGAATCTTCCCCTTATCCATTTTAAAAGCCACTCCAACATGTTTGGTATTTGTAAATTGCAGCACCCCACTTCTCTGATGCCAAAATCTGTTCTACTTTGCTAGCTGACATGATGGAAAATACCGGAATCAAATGAATGACTTTTAAAAGGGGAATTTAATAAGTTGCTAGTTTACAGTTTTAAGGCTGTGAAATTGTCCAGTTAAAATATGTCTATGGACATATTTTATGTCCAATCTAAGACATCCAGGTAAAGATACCTTGGTTCAAGAAAGCTGATGACCTTCAGCATTTCTCTCTCAGCTGGAAGGGCATATGGCAAACATGGTGTCATTTACTGGCTCTCTTTCCAGGCCTCTTGCTTCATGAAGCTCCCTGAGAGGCATTTTCCTTCTTCATCTCCAAAGGTTGCTGGGTGGTAGACCCTGTGGTTCTCTCATCCTTCTGTCATAGTTCTGTACCTCTCTTCTTGTTCTCAAAAGGGGCTCTGTCTGAAATGGGTTATTTATATAGGATTCCAGCAAACTAATCAAGACCTAAGTTTATCAGTCTAATCAAGTTTAGCACCCACTGTTTATTGAGTCATGTCTCTGTAATGATAATCTAATGCTTCCAACCTATTATAATGAATAGGGAGTAGAGGAAACCATTGCTCTCACAAGATTGATTAGGATTAAAACATGGATTTTCAATGGTACATCAATCCTCTCAAACTGGCACAGTGATCATTCCTCAATAAGTAATCTTTCCAGCACAAGTTTTTTGCAGACTCCATTAAGACTCTGTATTCACTGGAGGAGGTTTGTTCTCATTCAGCAAATGTTCTCTTTAGAGAAATAGTATAGTCATTGATCCTATTAATGCCTGCAAATGGCTTAGATATCCAGTGAGCTTATTTGATAGAATTGAGTAATAGCAGATATTTATAGTTGGTAGGGAGGCTCGTGTTCAACAAGTGAGTTCATCAGTACTGAGTTGCAGTTGGTAAGATGGAGGGTTTTGCATTGTTGAGAGAAGCAAATTTGAGGACTAGTTAATAGAAGGAAAAGAGGAATCATTTATTTTCCTCAGATCATAATTTCTTAAAGTTTTAATATTGTATATTTGTACATTTTTAAAACTTTCAAAATGGATACCTAGAATTTTCCCTTTCTTTTGTTCTCATTGCTTTTTTCCCCTTATTTTAAGCAATTTATTCAAATTTTGTAAATATAAGTAATGAAAAGAATTGTTGTGTCTTTAATGTTGGCTTGCATTCACGAGTATAGTAGGTAGATTAAAATTCATGGCCCTGAGAAATTTTGTGATGAATTGGAGACCAGAATGGCTTGAGGGCCTTCTTTTATTCTTGAACATAAAAGGTGGTGAAGATATTAAAGAGATGATGAACATGGGTTTTGAAGATCCCTAGGAAAATTGAGTTTGAATGATCTCATATCCCTGGAATGGGCAGCTAGGATCATCCTTCGATATAGGAGTTTCAGGAGTCTCTGAAGTGAGCCACTGATCCATACTTGTATTTTATGATAAATACCTAAAGTTACAGAAAATTTAATGATGCAGCATACACTGTTCCAACTTATCCATGATATCTATTTAGTTCTGTAGAATGCTATACTTAGCTGCAAAATTTGCTGCCATTCTATTGAAAAATGTAGCTGTATATTATGTTCAGATGCAAAGTACTTTACACATAAACTCATTAGATCTTTCAAAATTTCAAACTGCTTGTGAAATGATGTTATAGATGAGAGAAAACAGGTCATCTGGGGCAGTAATATAATTGTAGTTATAAAAGTGGCAACACGTAGGTATTCATTGTCCTGGGATAAGTCTGTATATTTACTTGAAATAGGCAGAAAATGTTTTTTTGTTATAAATGCTGAAGTGCAAATTATACCTCACCATCTGCAAGTCATAATGACCAGTTTATTGGGAAATGTCAAGATTACATTAGATCATGTATTCTTTGAGATTTTTTTAAATTATTGAGTCAAATAATCAGTGTGTATATGTTCATACCTGTGAAAGACAGATTGCTCAGTATTGAGAATCATCTGACTTGAAACACAAATGCAGCTCAAGCTTTCTGTAACAGTTACCAATTCCTCCGTGCTATGCTCCCAATCATTGTACTCTGAATATTGGCAGATGGTCCTTTCTGAACACTTGTATCTCTGATGTTTTTAGGAGTTAGTAAAATTGAAAGATGTAGTTATAGAATTTACTCATGCAGAGTGGGTCATGCTGAATTCTTCCCAGAGAAGGCTGTTCAGAGATGTGATGCTGGAGAATATCAGTCATCTGCTCTCAGTGGGTGAGTATGAAACTTACCTATCTAATTCTCTTAAGAAGTGTCTAGAACAGCTTATGTGTATTGTTTTAGATTTTACTTTATATTCACATTCTATGTTATTTCATAACATGAAAAATTATCTAAGATTTTTGTCTCTTTACTTACTACTTTTGTCTAGTTTTTCCCCTGACTAAAATATAATTTTTGTGAACACAAATACCATGTATTTCTTTTACTCAATTTTAAACACTCAGCGCAGTGTTGAGAATACAATGAGTATTTTCTATAAGGATAAATAAGGAGATTAAATATGCCCTAAATAATTATTGTGCTCTAGGGATTTTGTGTGGATTCAGATGACAGTAATAACAACAGGCATATCATTTTCCACATTAACTTAAAATGTTCCAAGGGAACATATTGTGTTACACAGGGTTCTCCAGAGAAACAGATCCAACAGAAAATATCTATAAATATGAGATTTTATAAAAGTATCTCACACCAACTATGTGGATGCATGAGTCAAAATTTTATAATGTAGGCACTAGCTGGCAACTCCAATGAAGGTCATCAATGAACTCTCCACGAGGGGCTGGCTGGCTGAAGAAGACATGGAAGTTCTTTCTTCTCCCTTAAAAGTCTTCAACAAATTGAATTAACTCCAACTGATTCAGTTCTCTCTTTGTGGAAGACATTCCCTTATTTGATAATAGGTGTAATTAGGCATAGATGCAATAAACTAAGTAATGATTTAGTAAACCAGCCTTCAATTTATTTACCAGCCATGAAATTTCTTTGAAGTAATGGCTATGCTAGTGCTTACTTGACCAGAAAACTGGGCACCCTCACATTGCCAAGTTGACATATGAAATTAACCATCACAATGTTTTTGAATTCTTT
Source organism: Tamandua tetradactyla (assembly GCF_023851605.1). Taxonomy (NCBI): domain Eukaryota; kingdom Metazoa; phylum Chordata; class Mammalia; order Pilosa; family Myrmecophagidae; genus Tamandua; species Tamandua tetradactyla. The sequence goes on from NC_135330.1 coordinate 89,609,277, forward strand.
GTGAAAATCATAATGAATTATTATGGAAATCTAGAATTTTTCTTGTCTGAAAATATAGAGTGTTCTGCCTTCTGTTCTTAAGCTTGGCTCAGCAACCAGAAGTTCTCACTGTATTTGGGCACAAGATCAAGATTTAACACTTTGACGGTAAAAAAAATGGCCAACATTCAACTTTCCCAGTACTTTTACCCAGGCTGGCCTTCAACAGTTATATTCTTTTTTAGTCATGATAGTGGTTTGAAGCTGTATGTACTGCAAAAAAAGAATATTCTTAAATCTAATCCATTCCTTCACATGTGAACAATTGTTTATATTAACTTTTGATGAGGTTACTTCAGTTAAGTTGTGTCCTTTTTCAAGCTGGATGGGTTTTCATCTATTACTGGAGTCTTTTATAAGAGAATAAAATTCAGAGAGAGATAAAAAAAGGAATAGGTATAAAATTCTGAAATTGATGAAATCTTGAAGAAAAGAAAGAACTCAGGAAACAGCATCATGTATCTTCTCATATGGCAAGCTAAGGAACAATGGTTTCCGATTGTGAGTCTCAGAAAGCCACAGTCTTGGGGAGAAAATGTTGCCTTGATGATGCATGGATTTGGACATTTTCCAAGGCTCAAAACAATAAACTAATAAATTTCCATTTTTAAACCAACCCATTGTATGCTATTTGCTTATGTAGCCTAGGAAGGTAAAGACAGAGTTTGGCCCAGGCATTTGATGTGCTTTTGTTGCATATACCACAAATGGCTATACAGCTTCAGAATGGGGTAATTGATTGAGGCTGGAAGGATTGTGAGGTCATTTATAGAAATGGCTTAGATATCTTTGAAGAGAGCATTCAAAGACATATGTATGTGAAAAGTATTTCCAGTAATGCCCTAGAAGGAAATGATGATGTATTATGGAGACAGGAGGAAAGATGATTCCTCTCACTATTGAGTTCTGATATTGTGTGGAAGACAAATCTTCATTTATGAACTTGGATATTTAACTGAGGCAATTTCCAAGATAAGCATGGGAAGTTCAGAATTCTAATCACCACTTATGTGAAAAGCTAAGAACTGAAATCATGGGCTTAAAGAAACCAGATATTGGTGGTTTAGATAACCTGAAGAATCTGGAAAGTGAGCCCCCAGAGAATAGCCCTTCATGTGATGGTTAAATTAAACTGAGAAAAGTCAGCAATTCTGATCTACTCAAGATTGGAGGTGCCAGTTATCCAGGAAAGATTTGTGGAATGTTGTTTTCTCTGATGGTTTGGACCTCTGTGTACAACATTCACAACTGACAAGTTGTTTGCAAAATCTGCCTGAAAAACCACTGGCAGCCTTGATGAAAATGGAAAGATTGTAAAAAAAATCACTTCAAAGGTAGAGCCATTGAAGCTGAGGTCTGGACCAAAGACATCTCAGGCAAGAAGGTGGACCAGGCAATATATGTAGAAAGGGTGTGTCTTTCTACATATATGGGGCACTCAACTCACCCCATCTTGAGTACCACCCCACTCTTTCAGATGATGGGATCAGAACTCATTGCGATTGCAGAATTTCTCTCTGCCACCTCACTGTTCTGAGAGGTTTGTGACTATTCCCCAAAGCTTTCAGAGTCAGACCACAACCCCAAAGTCCTGAAAGTTTGGAGATTTCACTCCTGTGTTTACAGAGAGCATGGCTGTTGCACAAGCACTTGGGAGGGCTGAAATTTCCACTGCATCAGTCTTGGAGGACAAAATTTCATTATGTATGTGATTTTCAGAACTTGAAATGTAACAGAGTATTCCATGCAGGGTTTGGAACCATAAACTGTGCTTTCCTTTCACCTACCAATCAAATGGAAGTGTTTATTTTATGCTTGTAACTCCATTGTACATTCTTCTCTAGAATTCACAGGTACACAAGCAGAGGGCACTTATGCTACAGGACAGACCACACCCAAACTAATTTTGATTGGACTTTATACTAAGCATTGCTTCTGAAATGGCTCAAATTTTGGGAGGATATTTCAATGGAATGAATGTATTTTACCTATAGAAAGAACAGGCCTTTCTGGGTTGCAAAGTGTGGAGTGTGGTGGTTTGAAGTTGTATGTACCCAGAAAACATTTTGTTAACTAAAATCCATACCTGTGCTTTTTTTTATAGCTGTGCTTTTGTACAAATTGTAAATATGACCTTTTGGTGGGTTCTTTCAGTTAAAGACTGTACCACCCAAAACAGGATGTGTTTTAATCCTATTACTGACGTACTTTACGAGAATTTTATTAAGAGAATAAAATTAATACAGAAAGAAAAAGCTATATGAAATAAGCTTAAATTATGAAACCCAGAACAGAAGGAAGAGACCAGGTGATGCTGATTGTGTCTTGACATATGACAGGCTAAGGAAACAGGGTCAGCAGGTGCCAGCTCCAGAATGCAACAGTGTTGGGGAGAAAGCATTGTCTCAACTGTACTTTGATTTGGACATTTTCCTGGCTTCAAAACCATGAGAAAATAAATTTATAATTTTAAGCCAACCACTTTCATGGTGTTTTCTAAAGCAGCATAAGAAGCTAGAACATCACTGTGTCTATTTGAAAATATTATGTACTCCAGAAAAGCCATATTTTAATCCTGATCCAGTCTTGTGGAAGCATCTGTTTCTTTGAATCCTACAATAGTGTAGGTTAGAAATTTTGATTAGATCATCTCCATGGAGATGTGACTCAACCTATTCCAGGTGGGACTTGATTAGTTTACTGGAATCCTTATTAAAAAGGGAGAATCAGAGAATCAGGAATGACAGAAACATCAGAGCCAATAGAAACTTCACAGTAGAGCTGACAGTTGCAGGCACATGGAGAATAGGGACACGGATATTTGGAGATGATTGGAGTCCAGCAAATGTCGTATCAGATGTTAAGCAAGGCAGAACCTGGAGAGAAACAAGGGAAGCCAAAAGATGAAAGCCAGACCTGGAGAAGTAAAGTGAGGAACACTCACTGGATCAGAGGCTGAAAGCAATGTAACCTGCAGCAAGGGACCAGCATATGCCAGCCACATGATTACCCAGCTGACAGAGGTGTAACAGACACCTCTGACTTGAAGAAATGATGTGCATGTCATTCCAAAGTGGAAGGAAAGCATTCTTTGTAGATGGGAGGTAGAATTTGAAAGTGATGAAATTGGATATTTAGCAGAAGAAATTTTGAAATTAAATATGGAAAATGCAGCATGCATGGCTCTTCCTTGAAGGTTATAGTAAAATGTGAGGGAAAAGAGATAAGTTGAGAACTGGACTCTTAGCTATAAAGGAAATGAAATTGGTGTACTGGAAAATTTTGGTTTCCACAAAATGAGACCGCTGTTAATTGGGCCCCACATGAGAATTTATCCAAGCATGGAAGTAACTCAGACATTACAGGACAAGCAAGGATTGGAGAGAGTATCCAAAAAGGACTTGTGATAGGTCCTTTTGTCTGATCACTTGATCCCAGTATATTTCAGAGAAAATGAACAGAAGTACTATGGAATCTGTATAATTGGAACCATTGCCTGTCTGGTATAAAGGGAATAATGTAGAGGTAAAATGTCTTCAGAGGCAGAATCATGGAAGCTAAAGTCTGGAGACAGGAAAACTTGGGCCAGGAAAGTCGGCCCATCCATACATATGGAGAGGGTGCATTTGACCTGGAAGCAGAGGGCAGACCTTCTGCTTCATTGTTCAGGAAGAGTTGTGCCACTACAGGCCTTAGAAAGGGAGGAGTCCATTAACTAGGGATTGGCAGGAACCCAGCTGACACACCATTGTTCTTGAGGGGTTGACCATGTGCCACAAAGATGGCAGAGATCTGGATGCTGCCCCAAGTATGAAGAAGGTAGAGCTGAGAAAAATATGTTGCTCTTAAAGAACTTCAGTTTTGTAACAAACCCAACATTTGGAGAGAGAAGAGGGCCACTTCATAGGCCCTTGAAAAGGGTGGGAATGCTGCTTTCTAAAACCCAAAGGTTATATGCCCCTCAGAATTTTAAATCTAATGGAGAATGCATGTGGGTTTCCAGAACTGTATGAGTACAGTGGCCCCATTTTGTTTTTTTATCTCCCTATAGCAATGGAAACATGTATCCTATGACTGTCCTGCTTTTGTATATTGGCAGTAGATAACTTGCTCTAAATTTCACAGGTCCAGAGCCAGAGTAGAATTTATACCTTAGAGCAGACCAGGTCTATAATTGACTTCATTGAGAATTTTTACTGGCTTTAACATCTTAATATATTTGACTTGTTACTGAAATGGTTTAAGGCTTTTGTGATATTGTGATGGAGTGAATGTGTTTTATATATTGAAAACACATGTCTTTTGGGGGGCCCAGAGGTTGCAATGTGCCAGTTTGACAATGTTATGTACCCCAGAAAAGCTATGTTTTAATTCTGATCTAATCTTGTGGGAGCAGCTATTTTAATCCCGGTTCAATAAGCCTAGGTTGGAAATTTTGATTAGATCATCTCCACAGAGATGGGGTATGCCCAATTGTGGGTTTGACTTCTGATTAGATGGAGATGTGACTCAACCCATTCCAGGTAGGTCTTGATTAGTTTACTGGAACCTTTCAAAAGAGAGAATATCATGGAGAGAATCAGAAATGACAGAAACATCAAAGCCAACAGAAATTTCACAGCAGTTCTAACCCAGAGGCAGACACATGGAGAATAGGGACACAGATATTTGGAGATGCTTGGAGCCCAGTAGAAGGTGCCATAAGATGGTAAGCAAGACAGAACCTGGGTAGAGCCAAGGGAAGCCAAGAGGTGAATGCCAGCCCTGAAGAAGCAAAGTGAATAATATCCACAGGAATAGAGGCTGAAAACAATTGAGCCCAGGAGCAAGTGACCAGCAGAAGCCAGCCATGTGCTTACCTAGCTGACAGGTGTTTCTGACCCATTGGCCTTTCTTGAGCAAAGGTAATCTTTTGTTAATACCTTTAGTTGGACACTTTCATGTCCTTAGAGCTGTAAACTTGTAAATTATTAAATTCACCTTTATAAAAATATTCCAGTTCTAGTATATTACATTCCACCAGCTTGCCAACTACACAATCACCTTCAATAAACTTCATGATAATATATTTTTAAGTGCACAGAACTCAAAATTTCTTGTATTTTTCCCCATGAACAGGATATCAAGTCTGTAAATCAGATGTAACTTCAAAGTTGGTTCAAGGGGCAGAACTGTGTGAAGAAGGAATTGGATTTTTTCAAAACCAAAATTCAGGTGAGCACTTCCTTGGAACATGTATTCAGGACAAGGAGGAACCTTGTCAATGAGTGACTCAAATATCACCTGCAAATTTCTGCAAGTTATATTTTCTGAAATGTACATGTAAATATTGGGGAAATTTCCTCAGTTCAAAGTATCAAATACTTATCACTTTGTATTCAAATGTCATTGGCGTTGGCAAAATAGACGTCTATGGACAATTGGATTTAAACTTTCACTTACATCCCTTTTCTCATCCTTGGCTTCAATGCTTTTCCCTCTCTTTTCCTGCTCAACATATTTTTGAAATAATTTTTCTTATAATTAAATCTTGAAAATATTTTCTAATTGATAGTGTCATATAGAGGTTTCTACTACCTCAAGTAATCCTTAATTTGATATCCTTTCTCAGATAACTGTCATTTTAGAAACAATTATATGGCTATGTGTGCTACTTCAACATATTCATCTTCCTAATGCTGGTCTAGAAATTAATTAGTTTTTCAGTTCTTTCAGGCATGGAAGGTAGTGTTAAAGAACAAGAAATGCTATCTGTGCATCATATCTGCAAAAAAGACATATCTACCATCATGTCATTGGTAAGCATTATGGCTGTAACCCTGGTCTCCCAAATAGATACCTGGAAGTGGAATAAATTAAAAATTCAGTGCAATAACTTAAGTGTAAGTTGGTTTAAGTGTGAATCCAGGAAAAATCTGTGATAGTTTGAATATAGAAAACAATTCATTTGAGCCCAATAATATAAACTTCCTTATATATAAAAAGATAATTCTATAAATACAGCTCATCTACTCAATCTCTGAAACATTATAAAACCTTCAAGACTGATTAGAAAGTTCTTCAGTTGAGAAGCTACAAAAGAGTAGATCTCTGTACATGCAGAAGAATAAAATGATTCATAAATAACCTGGGAAATATTTTAATTGGAGATTGTCACTGATTTGTTAGTTTAGAATTCAGATGTATATGGATTGATATTTATGGACAAACCTCTTACATATTCTCTTCTACTTCCTAGAAACAGAATTCTCATACTCAAAAGAATGGTATTATATGTAGTAAGTTGCCAGAAGATTGTATTCATAGTTCCAGAATGGTTCAACATTTATTAACTCACAAAGGAATGAAATCCTACTTCAGCAATCTATTTGGAAAAGCCCTCAATGATCTATCATCTTTTAATCAACAACAGAATTTTCACCCTGGAAGTAAGTCATATGAATGTCATCTAATCGAGAAATCCTTTGTTCAGAATTCTGGTCATACACATTACAATGGAACTCATGTTGGAGAGGAACCCTGTGAATACCATCTATGTGGAAAAACCTTTACTAAATATTCTGAATTAAGACAACATGAGAGAACTCCCACTGGAGAAAAACCATATGAATGCCATCTATGTGGTAAAGTCTTCACCCATTGTTCTTCCCTTAGAAAACACAAGAGAATTCACACTGGAGAGAAACCCTATGAATGTCATTTATGTCAGAAAGTCTTCACCCATTGTTCGTACCTTAGAAAACATGAGAGAACTCACACTGGAGAAAAATAATATGAATGCCGTCTATGTGGGAAAGCCTTTACTCTTGGGTCTGATCTTAGAGTACATGACAGAATTCACACTGGAGAGAAACCATATAAATGTCATCTATGTGATAAAGCCTTCACTCATTCTTCTAGCCTGAAACAACATGAAAGAACTCACACTGGAGAGAAACCATATGAATGCCATCTGTGTGGGAAAGCCTTCAGCCAATATTTTAACCTTAGACAATATGAGAACAGTCATACTGGAGAGAAACCCTATGAATGTAATTTATGTCAGAATGTCTTTGCCTGTTATTCTAACCTTAGAAAACATAAGAGAAGTCACACTGTAATGAAATCTTAAGAACATCATCTATGTGGGAAAGCCTTTACTCAATATTTTAACTAGAGACAAGTAAGTGCCTTTCTCCTTAACATTCAGACTTGCCTAAAGAACAATCAGTTTTCAGACTTCCCAGGTGAAGGAGTGCATGTGCAGAAATTGAATTCAAATATAGTACTGTTTCCATAGTATCAAAACATCATTTATAACACTGAATACAAAGTGGCCATTCATGTAATATTCACTCACTCACTCCTTAACTAAATTCAGACTTAGTATCACAAATTTGACTGATGTGGATTTATCACATTTAGCTCTATAATGGGATTTAAACTTGTTATCCCTTAATGGCATGGTATTGACAAGGTAATTAAACAGATTTTGAAATAATTATTGAATGTATAGATTTTATACATAAAATTGGAATAACAATGTAAAGAATGCCTGGTCTGTTCAAAATCCCAATGGTTATACCTTCATCACATTTACCCCTTAACACAAAATACACCAGGGTATGTTTCCTCAAAATAGGAACACTCTCCTATGTAGCCACACAAACCCAAATCAGAAAATGAAAGATCCAATCCACAGCGCATTTTTGAATTTTACCAATTGTCCCTAGAGTGGGAAAAGGTTTCCTTTTCCATTTCAGCTCATACTTTTCAAATTGGAATTGTTCCTGAGACATTCTTTCATGTGCTTGACACATTGGCAAGCACATATGATGCTAACTTGAGTCTTCCCACAGCTTCCTGTTGAACAGACACATGCCTAAACTCCAACAGCAAACCCCAGACTGATGCTGTCCTCTCCTCAGTTCATCCCATCCAAAAGGACCTGAAATCCACCTACTCCAACCCTAGTGATGTCAACTTGATAATTGTATGAACTCTTACATACATACGGAAAAATTGTTTTCTCATTATAATAAAAACGAAATTTATGGGGCTATATCCTGAAAACATCTATGCTATCATCCACACCCAATATTATGACACTAAAAATTCCTGATAATCCATATAACTCTACTATTTTCTCAAAAAAGATACATTGTCTTTAGGAAACATGAAGATTCATAAAGTCCAATTAGAAGGTATATGAAATAAATAGTCTAGGATAGTCATCAAATATAAAACCTTTCATTAGTTCCTAATTTTGCCATTTTTCCTTAATCATTCAAAAATCTCTCCCCTCCATTGAGAAAGTATAGAGCATAATGAAAGAGATTGTTCATATATGCTGACTCTCACATTGCATATTTTATATTAACTTCTTGGTTTATGCAATTTTTGTAATTAATATAGAAATTTTTTTGTATTTTAAGGATTCTGAGAAATCTTAAATATTTTTCAAGTGATCTGGAATAGATATTACTAGATGTTACTTTTTCATTTGCTGCATTCTCCTCCCAAACCAATCCTAAGATATTCCTTGATTGAATTTACATCATATGAAAAGCCATAAAATTATGTCTTTTTGCTGGAAGAAGGAAAATTTGGGGCACGTAAAAAGATAAAGCTGCAAACACAGCAAATACTGTCTACAATATTGGTAGACAGTGCTCAGAATGGAGTGCCAAGAATCAGATCTTTGTCAGGGGTAATTTTTCTACAACTGTGTTATACCATTTCCTAGATTCCACTGTTCAAATACCAAGAGTTTCTTCAGGCAACTCTTTACTTAGTCATGTATCCAGGAGTCAAATCTCACCTTGAATCTTGTCATGGGATTCACCAGATCAACCTTGCTGATATGGGGAATTTCAGATAAGTACAGGTATATCAAGCAGTTTTCAGACAGAAACAAGTCTACAGAATCATATAAGCTGAAATTAAATTGAATACTGGTGATCCTATCAGGTTGCAATAAATATCTCTGAAGTGGAAGATGGTGGAATAAGAAGTGCAGAGTTTCCATTAGTAAAAACACCTAGAAGACAGGTAAAAACTGTCAAAAGCTTCCATTCTGGGCTCAAAAGATCAGTGGAGTACCATGCTGGAGGAAGAGAAAGAAATTGTGATGGAGAAATTATAGTGAGAAATTCACTTGACTGTGCCTATTTGCACTTACTCCCCACCCTTGAGTCTAGTATTTTCTGGTCAGCCCAGTTCCTCTATGTCAGATGCTGTGGAATGGAATTTGTGAAGTCCCTTGCCACATTGCAAACAGGGTGACATGGCACAGTTCTGATACATTTGTTGCTCAACAAAATTGGACATCTTGATCCCACAGCCTTGCCCCATTCCACACAGGAACCCATGGTGCCTGGAATACCATTGTTTACTCAAATAGAGAAGCTGCCATGAATGACTCAATTGGCCATGTCTCATGGTGCCCATCCCCAAGCCCCAAGACAAAAAGCTTCTGATAATCCTACTTCCTGCCTAATGGACTACTACAGACTGAAAGAATTGGGGACATTCTCCCTCTGCCAAGAATACAGGTGGATGCAGCAGAGCCTGGTCCAGGAGTTGACCTGCAAAATTGGATTTCTAGGTCTCTCTCCTTTTGGTCCTACCCAGGCAGATTCCTGAAATGCCATTATTTCCAATTGCCATAGAAATAGAGCAGACTGAGTGCTAAAATATCTTGCCTTTGTTGTTTCCAAATTGTGCCATCTGTGAAGCTTGGAATGTGCCATCTTGGGAAGTGGTTTTCCTGGTTCTCTGTCCATGTACCTTTGGAATTCTTCTGCACCCCCTGCATTTTGACTGGGAAATACAAACACAGTGCCATATAAGAGTTGTAACAGAACCCTATCAACAACAAAATCTTAGATGAGAGGGAAACCAGTCTTCAGAATCTCAATAACTTAATGGCCCAAATAACAAGCACAAAATTACAAGCCATACTAATAAACAAGAATAGACCAGGCAGAGGAAGAAATTAAAAACAGATGTAAAAGCTGCAGCAACCACTCACAGATATTCAAGCAAATCTAAACTAGTTCAGAGATGAAGGAAAATGTATATTAAAGAATATTAAGAAGACACTGGGTGAACATATAAGAAGAAGCTGAAAGCCTGGAATAAAACTAACAGAAAGGCACAATAGATGAGATTAAACATATGTTAGAGGCAAACGGCAGCAGTTTTGAACAGGCAGAAGAAAGAATTAGTAAGAATTGGTTGTATAAGGCAGGACATCTGAAATAAAAATGAGAAAATAATACAGAAAGATAAGAATGGAAAAATTTGAGCAGCATCTCTGGGAATTGAATGATAACATGGAACTCAGAAACATACATGAAATGGGTTTCCCAGAAGGAAAAAGAGTCAGAAAGTGGAGGGGGCCAAGATGGCGGCTTAGTAAGGTACGTGCGTCTTAGTTCCTCCTCCTCCAAAGCAACTACTAGGTGAACTGAAACAGTGCAGAACAGCTCCTGGGGCTACAGCAGGGAATGGACACACAGCGTACCCCAGGTTGGACTGGCTAGTTTGACTGCGAGACTCGGCTGCAGTGAGATCCCCGAGTGGCACGTGATTTCCCAAGCAGGGGCAGCTGCGGTGGCCAGAGCTACTCCCTCCCTCTTTCCTGGGCCGGCTGAGAGTCTCAGAGAGGCAAGTTTCCCAAGCTGAGGCGGCCGGTGCCCCTATTTTGTGGGCAGCTTCGAGTCTCAGCTTCGAGTCCACGGCTATGAGTCTTGGATCAGAGGGCTATCCAAGCCGTGATGGCCCTCCCCTGCGGGCGGCCTCCTGGTCCGGTGGGGAATTCCCCAGGCCGTTGTGGCCAGTGACCGAAGCCCCTCCCCTGCGGGCGACTTCCTGGTCTGGTGGCAAATTCCCCAGGCCGCTGCGGCCGGTGACCAGCCACAGGGTCCCCTCAAGCCACGGCAGCTGATGCCACCACCACGTGCGGCCCCCTGAACCAACAGAGAGAATTGGATCGGAAATCCCCAGGCTGCGGAGATCCGTGACCGGGGGGATCCATTCCAAACACGTGAGACAAACGTGTGACACGAGCGCCACTTACTGGGCAAGATAAGAAAAACAGAACCCAGAGATTTCACAGAAAAATCTTACAACCTTGTTGGGTCCGACACCCAGGGAAATCTGACTAAATGCCCAGATGCCAGCAGCAGAAGATAACAGTCCATGCTCAGAAGATTGAGAATATGGCCCAGTCAAAGGAACAAACCAATAGTTCAAATGAGATACAAGAGCTGAGACAACTAATGCTGAATATACGAACAGAAATGGAAAACCTCTTCAAAAATGAAATCGATAAATTGAGGGAGGACATGAAGAGGACATGGGCTGAACATAAAGAAGAAATAGAAAAACTGAAAAAACAAATCACAGAACTTATGGAAGTGAAGGATAAAGTAGAAAAGACGGAAAAAACAATGGATACCTACAATGATAGATTTAAAGAGACAGAAGATAGAATTAGTGATTTGGAGGATGGAACATCTGAATTCCAAAAAGAAACAGAAACTATCAGGAAAAGAATGGAAAAATTTGAACAGGGTATCAGGGAACTCAAGGACAATATGAACTGCACAAATATACGTGTTGTGGGTGTCCCAGAAGGAGAAGAGAAGGGAAAAGGAGGAGAAAAACTAATGGAAGAAATTATCACTGAAAATTTCCCAACTCTTATGAAAGACCTAAAATTACAGATCCAAGAAGTGCAGCGCACGCCAAAGAGATTAGACCCAAATAGGTGTTCTCCAAGACACTTACTAGTTAGAATGTCAGAGGTCAAAGAGAAAGAGAGGATCTTGAAAGCAGCAAGAGAAAAACAATCCATCACATACAAGGGAAACCCAATAAGACTATGTGTAGATTTCTCAGCAGAAACCATGGAAGCTAGAAGACAGTGGGATGATATATTTAAATTACTAAAAGAGAAAAACTGCCAACCAAGACTCCTATATCCAGCAAAATTATCCTTCAAAAATGAGGGAGAAATTAAAACATTCTCAGACAAAAAGTCACTGAGAGAATTTGTGACCAAGAGACCAGCTCTGCAAGAAATACTAAAGGGAGCACTAGAGTCAGATACAAAAAGACAGAAGAGAGAGGTATGGAGAAGAGTGTAGAAAGAAGGAAAATCAGATATGATATATATAATACAAAAGGCAAAATGTTAGAGGAAAATATTATCCAAACAGTAATAACACTAAATGTCAATGGACTGAATTCCCCAATCAAAAGACATAGATTGGCAGAATGGACTAAAAAACAGGATCCTTCTATATGCTGTCTACAGGAAACACATCTGAGACCCAAAGATAAACATAGGTTGAAAGTGAAAGGTTGGGAAAAGATATTTCATGCAAATAACAACCAGAAAAGAGCAGGAGTGGCTATACTAATATCCAACAAATTAGACTTCAAATGTAAAACAGTTAAAAGAGACAAAGAAGGACACTATATACTAATAAAAGGAACAATTAAACAAGAAGACATAACAATCATAAATATTTATGCACCGAACCAGAATGCCCCAAAATACGTGAGGAATACACTGCAAACACTGAAAAGGGAAATAGACTCATATATCATAATAGTTGGAGACTTCAATTCACCACTCTCATCAATGGACAGAACATCTAGACAGAGGATCAATAAAGAAATAGAGAATCTGAATATTACTATAAATGAGCTAGACTTAACAGACATTTATAGGACATTACATCCCACAAGAGCAGGATACACCTTTTTCTCAAGTGCTCATGGATCATTCTCAAAGATAGACCATATGCTGGGTCACAAAGCAAGTCTTAACAAATTTAAAAAGATTGAAATCATACACAACACTTTCTCGGATCATAAAGGAATGAAGTTGGAAATCAATAATAGGTGGAGTGCCAGAAAATTCACAAATACGTGGAGGCTCAACAACACACTCCTAAACAATGAGTGGGTCAAAGAAGAAATTGCTAGAGAAATTAGCAAACACCTCGAGGCGAATGAAAATGAAAACACAACATATCAAAACTTATGGGACGCAGCAAAGGCAGTGCTAAGAGGGAAATTTATTGCCCTAAATGCCTATATCAGAAAAGAAGAAAAGGCAAAAATGCAGGAATTAACTGTCCACTTGGTAGAACTGGGGAAAGAACAGCAAACTAATCCCAAAGCAAGCAAAAGGAAAGAAATAACAAAGATTAGAGCAGAAATAAATGAAATTGAAAACATGAAAACAATAGAGAAAATCAATAAGGCCAGAAGTTGGTTCTATGAGAAAATCAATAAGATTGATGGGCCCTTAGCAAGATTGACAAAAAGAAGAAGAGAAAGGATGCAAATAAATAAGATCAGAAATGGAAGAGGAGACATAACTACTGACCTCACAGAAATAAAGGAGGTAATAACAGGATACTATGAACAACTTTAAGCTAATAAATACAACAATTTAGATGAAATGGACTGGTTCCTGGAAAGACATGAACAACCAACTTTGACTCAAGAAGACATAGATGACCTCAACAAACCAATCACAAGTAAATAAATTGAATCAGTCATTCAAAAGCTTCCTAAAAAGAAAAGTCCAGGACCAGATGGCTTCACATCTGAATTCTATCAAACATTCCAGAAAGAATTAGTACCAACGCTCCTCAAACTCTTCAAAAAAATCGAAGTGGAGAGAAAACTACCTAATTCATTCTATGAAGCCAACATCACCCTTATACCAAAACCAGGCAAAGATATTACAAAAAAAGAAAACTACAGGCCAATCTCTCTAATGAATATAGATGCAAAAATCCTCAATAAAATTCTAGCAAATCGTATCCAACAACACATTAAAAGAATTATACATCATGACCAAGTAGGATTCATCCCAGGTATGCAAGGATGGTTCAACATAAGAAAATCAATTAATGTAATACACCATATCAACAAATCAAAGCAGAAAAATCACATGATCATCTCAATTGATGCAGAGAAGGCATTTGACAAGATTCAACATCCTTTCCTGTTGAAAACACTTCAAAGGATAGGAATACAAGGGAACTTCCTTAAAATGATAGAGGGAATATATGAAAAACCCACAGCTAATATCATCCTCAATGGGGAAAAATTGAAAACTTTCCCCCTAAGATCAGGAACAAGACAAGGATGTCCACTAGCACCACTATTATTCAACATTGTGTTGGAGGTTCTAGCCAGAGCAATTAGACAAGAGAAAGAAATACAAGGCATCAAAATTGGAAAGGAAGAAGTAAAACTATCACTGTTTGCAGACAATATGATACTATACGTCAAAAACCTGGAAAAATCCACAACAAAACTACTAGAGCTAATAAATGAGTACAGCAAAGTAGCAGGTTACAAGATCAACATTCAAAAATCTGTAGCATTTCTATACACTAGCAATGAACGAGCGGAGGGGGAAATCAAGAAACGAATCCCATTTACAATTGCAACTAAAAGAATAAAATACCTAGGAATAAATTTAACTAAAGAGACAAAAAACCTATATAAAGAACACTACAAAAAACTGCTAAAAGAAATCACAGAAGACCTAAATAGATGGAAGGGCATACCGTGTTCATGGATTGGAAGACTAAATATAGTTAAGATGACAATCCTACCTAAATTGATTTACAGATTCGATGCAATACCAATCAAAATCCCAACAACTTATTTTTCAGAAATAGAAAAACCAATAAGCAAATTTATCTGGAAGGGCAGGGTGCCCCGAATTGCTAAAAACATCTTGAGGAAAAAAAACGAAGCTGGAGGTCTTGCACTGCCTGACTTTAAGGCATATTATGAAGCCACAGTGGTCAAAACAGCATGGTATTGGCATAAAGATAGATATATCAACCAATGGAATCGAATAGAGTGCTCAGATATAGACCCTCTCATCTATGGACATTTGATCTTTGATAAGGCAGTCAGGCCAACTCACCTGGGACAGAACAGTCTCTTCAATAAATGGTGCCTAGAGGACTGGATAACCATATGCAAAAGAATGAAAGAAGACCCATATCTCACACCCTACACAAAAGTTAACTCAAAATGGATCAAAGATCTAAACATTAGGTCTAAGACCATAAAACAGTTAGAGGAAAATGTAGGGAGATATCTTATGAATCTTACAATTGGAGGCAGTTTTATGGACCTTAAACCTAAAGCAAGAGCACTGAAGAAGGAAATAAATAAATGGGAACTCCTCAAAATTAAACACTTCTGTGCATCAAAGAACTTCATCAAGAAAGTAGAAAGACAGCCTACACAATGGGAATCAATATTTGGAAATGACTTATCAGATAAAGGTCTAGTATCCAGAATTTATAATGAGATTGTTCAACTCAACAACAAAAAGACAGCCAACCCAATTACAAAATGGGAAAAAGACTTGAATAGACACCTCTCAGAAGAGGAAATACAAATGGCCAAAAGGCACATGAAGAGATGCTCAATGTCCCTGGCCATTAGAGAAATGCAAATCAAAACCACAATGAGATATCATCTCACACCCACCAGAATGGCCATTATCAACAAAACAGAAAATGACAAGTGCTGGAGAGGATGCGGAGAAAGAGGCACACTTATCCACTGTTGGTGGGAATGTCAAATGGTGCAACCACTGTGGAAGGCAGTTTGGCGGTTCCTCAAAAAGCTGAATATAGAATTGCCATACGACCCAGCAATACCATTGCTGGGAATCTACTCAAAGGAATTAAGGGCAAAAACTCAAATGGACATTTGCACACCAATGTTTATAGCAGCGTTATTTACAATTGCAAAGAGATGGAAACAGCCAAAATGTCCATCAACAGATGAGTTGCTCAGCAATCTGTGGTATATACATACGATGGAATATTATGCAGCTTTGAGGCAGGATAAACTTATGAAGCATGTAATAACATGGATGGACCTAGAGAACATTATGCTGAGTGAGTCTAGCCAAAAACTAAAAGACAAATACTGTTTGGTCCCAATGATGTGAATCGACACTCGAGAATAAACTTGGAATGTGTCACTGGTAACAGAGTTCAGCAGGAGTTAGAAACAGGGTAAGATAATGGGTAATTGGAGCTGAAGGGATACAGACTGTGCAACAGGACTAGATACAAAAACTCAAAAATGGACAGCACAATAATACCTAATTGTAAAGTAAGCATGTTAAAACACTGAATGAAGCTGCATCCGAGCTATAGGTTTTTGTTTTGTTATGTTTTGTTTTGTTTTGTTCTTACTATTATTACTTTTAATTTTTCTCTCTGTATTAACATTCTATATCTTTTTCGGTTGTATTGCTAGTTCTTCTAAACCGATGCAAATGTACTAAGAAACGATGATCATGCATCTATGTGATGATATTAAGAATTACTGATTGCATATGTAGAATGGAATGATTTCTAAATGTTGTGTTAGTTAATTTTTTAATTAATAAAAAAATGTAAAAAAAAAAGAGTCAGAAAGTATTTTCAAGGAAATAATGACAAGAATTATTCCCAAGTCTTATCAAAGACATGAAGATACAAATGCATTGGAATCCAAACAGAATAAACCCTACTAAACCCACTCTGAGTCACGTACTAATCAGCATGTCAACTTCCAAAGATAGAAGATTTTGAGAGCATTAAGAGAAAAGCAGTTCATTACCTACAACAGAATTGGAATTAAATTAAATGCCAACAAATCGGTAAATAAACCCACTACTGTCCCCCATCCATGAGACATGACTTCCAATGGCATAAGCCTCTGTAGCACTGTGGGACATGATAACCAGAGATGATCCTTGCCTTCTCCACATGAGTTGAGAGTTACTAAAAGTGGAGAAAGAAATGGAATAAAATACAGTTTCAGTGGCTAAAACTTTCAAGTTTGGTTGAGAATTCATTCTGGAGGCTATCTTATGCAAGTTGTAGCCAGGTATTTCATGCTACCAGAATATGTCATAGCACAAACAACAGTATTCCTGAAAACTCTAGGGAATGCCCTTATGCTCTATCTAAGTCTATGTAAAGGTTTGCTTAGTAAGTTTATTTTCTCAGGAAATTAAATCCTCCAGATTGATCATAGTCAAGATAAGTCATGAAACCCATAAATGCCAGTCACTCCAGGAAAATAACCAGATTAATTCATCTATCCCAGAAATCCAGTACCCCTTTTCAGTATGAAAAAATTAAAGTGGTCCTTTCCCAGGTAGCCCTGAAGGATGAAAATAAATGAGAAGAAAGAGGTATAACTAAGAAGTTAGAATTCTGTAAATGACTGTGATGACTGATTCATTATACAGACATTTCTTTACAGAGTATAATGCTTTAGAATAACCAGAAGATAGTACCTGAATTTGTGGAATTGATATCCAGTGGCTCTGATCTCTGATAATGATCGATAAGTATATTGCAAAGAAACAGTTGTCTGTGTGTGTATGAATCTATTTCAGGATGTTTTCTGTTGTTCCACTGACTCTCTTACTATAATCTGTCAATACAACACTGTCTTAGTTAGCCTACCTCAATTGTAAGTCTTAAAATTGTATAGATTGCAATACTAGTAGTTAGTAAGAGGGAGGGATAATATGTTTGAGATGTTTGGGATTTTCTTTTTCCTTTTAATTTCATTTTCTGGAGTAATGGAAATGTATTAAATATTATCCCGCTGGTGAATACACATCTGTGTGGTGATACTGTGAACATCTATTCTATACTTTGAATGGCAGCTATCTCAGTAAAAACATAGGAAAAAATTAAGTGCCAATTTCTTTTCAGAAACCATGGAGGTGAGATGGTGGTACTGGAATGATGCATTTAAACTACTGAAAGAGAAAATATGCCACCCAAGAATTCTTCAACTGACAAAACTCTTCAAAAATGAGGGAGACTTTTTAAGTATTCATTAAAAAACAGAAGCTGAGAGAATTCATTAGCAAGACTCCTGACCTTCAAGAAATATTAAAGGGCATTTATGTCAGTTGAATAGAAAAGACAGGGGAGAGAGTCTTGGACGAGAGTGAGACATGAAGATTATCAGTAAGGGTTCCTTAGAGGACCAAAAACAGGTAATAGGACATATAAAAGCCAAAGGATAAAATAGTTGAAGTATTATCTAAAGAGTAAGAACATTGTGTGTTAAAGTATTAAACTCTCCAATTAAGATGCACAAATTGGTAAAATGGATAAATGAATGATCTGTTCATATGTATCTGTAATAGACTCACCTTAGACCAAAAGTTACAAGTAGATGAAAGGCTGGAAATGTTATTCCATTCAGGCAGTAACCAAGAAAGAGCTAAGGTATCTATACAGTATTAGACAAGATAAACTTTCAGTACAAAAAGTTTATGAAACAAAGAACATTATATATTGACAAAAGGAGCAATCCACCAAAAAACCCCAAACAATCATAAATGTTATGTGCCTGTATTAGGGTTCTGTAGAGAAACAGAATCAACAGGGAACACTCCCAAATATAAAATATATAAAAGTGTCTTGCATGGCCATGGAAACACAGAATCCAAAATCCACAGGGCAGGCTGTGAAGCCAACAATTCCAATGGAGTATCTGGATGAACTCCACAGGAGAGGCTCACCAGCTGAAGCAGGAAGAGAGCATGTCTCTTCTGAATCCTCCTTAAAAGACTCCCAGTGATTAGATTAAGCATCACTCACTGCAGAAGACACTCCCCTTGAATGATTACAAATCAGCTGTGGATGCAGCTGATACGATCATTATTTAATTCTATGAAATGTCCTCATCTCAACAGACAGGCCAGCACTTGTCCAAACAGACAAACAGGTACCACCACTTGGCTAAGTTGACACATGAACCTGACTATGATAGTCCACCCTTTGTCAACTTGGCTAGGTGAAGGTGCTTAGTTCTATTGCTGTGGACATGAGCCAATGGCATGTGAACCTCATGTGTTGTTGATTACATCCACAATCAGCTAGGAGGTGTGCCTGCTGCAGTGAATGATATTTGATTTAATTGGCTGGTACTTAAATGAGAGATTCAACATAGCACAGCCCAAACATCTCAGCATACCTAAGCTCAGCCCAGGCCTTTAAGATGTGGAAAGAAATCACCCCCAGGGAAAGTTGTTGGAACACAGAGGCCTGGAGAGAAGGCCAGCAGAGATCACCCTGCACCTTTCCACATAAGAAAGTACCTCAGTTGAAAGTTAGCTGCCTTTCCTCTGAAGAACTAATGAAATAAGTCCCCTTTTATTGAAAGCTAATCCATCTCTGGTGTTTTGCATTCTGGCACTTAGCAAACTAGAACAGAATTTGGTACTGGAGAGTGGGGTGCTGCTGCAGTTTGCAAGTACCAGATATGTTGGAATGGTTTTTTGGATGGCTAAGGAGAAGATTTTGGAGGAACTGTGAAGAGAATGATGCAGAAGTCCTGGAGTGCTCGAAGAAACAATTGGTGTAAACAGAACCACTGCCAATCTGGACAAAGGGGGCCACAAAAGGGACAAATTGGAATTTGCAGAGTGAGAACCATGTAAGCTTGGGTCTGAAGCCAAGAAACATTGGTTAGGAGAGTGGACCCACCCATATACATGGATAGGGTGAGTTTATCCTGAAGGGCAAGGATGAGTCTCTCACCTTGTTGCATTGGAAGAGTTGTGCAACCTCAGGCCTTCGAGAAGGTACAGCACACTTCTTGGGGGACTGGGGAGAGCCTGGCTGCCACCACATGGAGGGGTTGAGCATGTGCACCAGAAATGGCAGAGAACCCAGGAGTGGCCCCGTTGCCAGGAAAGTGGAGCCAAGGAAAAGGTGGTCTCCTCAATGTTCCCCAGGGTTGATTCAGAAAGAGGTAGGCCACTGCATAGGCCCTTGGAAAGGGTGAGACTGCCACTTTCTAAAGCTGAAGGATAAATGACTTTCAGACTTTGAAATCCAGTGGTGTTTGCCCTGCAGGTTTTCCCTTCAATTTCTCCCTAAGTATCCTGTGACTGTCCCTCCTTTGCATATTGGCACCAGATAGCCTGTTTTGAGATTCGTAGGTCCACAGCCAGAAGAGAATTCGGGTCACTTTGATATAATTTATGGTGATGCATATAGTTGCCAAGTTGACAAGGGGTGGACATGTGGTAGTTAGATTCAGTTGTCAGCCTGGCTAAGGGAAGGTGTTAGTTCTATTTCTGTGGACATGAGCAGTAGCATGTGAACCTCATCCAGTTCTTAGCTTCTAACGTCTTAAGACTTTCTGTCCACTTTAATCTTTCATGTCCCTTGACTCTCCCAATAGTGAAAGTTTCCTCATGTGTCAAAAGGAAACATCTATATCTATCCAGCACAATGAGGCTGAATGTACATATTTATCTGGGTAACTTCAGAAGGCTTCTTATTTTTCCCTATGATAATACTGCCAATAGTGGTATCTAAAGATATTTATTGAACCCTAGAATATGCTAAGGGCTTTATGCATATTATTTGGCATTATCAATCTAAGCTGTTAGATGAAAAGAAAAAGATACTTCATATGTAAGTATTTTGTTGAAAGTCATGAAATTGGGTAGATTCAGGGCCAAAATTTGAAATCAGGTATCTTAAATTGAGATCAAGTACATTTTCTATTACACAGGTGTTTACAAGTTTATATGCATGGATAATTGCCCATTTCTATTTGTTGATAATTAAGCATGTGTAGAAGAAAGAGATATTTACAAAATTTTCTGTTTCTGAGTCACAATGTACTTATCAACAATGGTGGGTTCTCTGCTCAATGCACTCAAATGATCAGTGCTTGAGACACTACCATTTCAGAAAAATGAAGGAATTATTACTAACCACAAAGGAGGAGATCAGATGGCCTATTGGCCTAAAATCACTTTCCAAAACTACAGTAACTCTGTCAGAAAATGGACAGATTTTAGGACAACAAGCACAATGGATTGAGATGTGAAAGTTGGAGATGATCTAATTATTAAGCCAGAACAGACTGATTATATGCTTAGTTACAGAACATATGTAAGAAAATGGCAGTCTTAATATGATGAAGGGTGTTTGAAAATGTTATGTATATTGGAAGCAGATAACTTGTTCTAAGTTTCCATAGCCAGAGGAGAATTATTTATCAGCACAGTCCATGTTATAACTGATTTCTATTAGTCTTTGTGCTTAATCCCATTACTGAAATTATTTGAGGCTTTTGTGATATTGTGGTGAAATGAATGTATTTTGTATATGGAAATAAAATGTCTTTTTTGGGTCCAGATGGTTCAGTGTGCTGGTTTGAAGTTGCACCCCAGAAAATGCAATGTTCTTTTTATCCATTCTTATGGTACAAACATACTGTGTGTGGGAACTTTATGCAAGGTTATTTGAAATAGGATGTGACCCAACCCTTCCTAGGTGGGTGTTACAGTTTGCTCAAGCTGTTAGAGTGCAATATACCAGAAATGGGTTGCCCTTTACAAAGGGATTTATTGTCACAAGTTACAATTCTAAGGCCATGAAAACACCCAAAATAAGGAGCCAAAAAGATGATATCTACTCAGAATGAAGGCAGCTGGCACTGCGGTTCCTCTGCAACATGAGAAGATGCATGGCCATGTCTTCAGTCCTCTCCTGGCTTCTGGTATCAAATAACTCTTTCAGCTCCTGAGGATCTTTCTTGCTTCTTCCTGGGGCATTTTCTGTCCTAGCTTTCTCTCTGTGTGTGAGATTTCTTAAAGGATTCAAGTAAAGTAAAACTGAATGGGCAGCAAATGAGAACATTGCCCCAGATATGCAAGATTTTTGCACATGTTTAGTGCTATAATTGAATCTTTGAAGACCATCCCTCCATTCTAGCATGCCTCTAGATGATGGGAGTCATATGATCAGAGCTTTCCATGAGCATATGTCCATTCTTTCACTTCATTTGCTGTGAGGTGGGTACATTGATAATAAGTAATGCTGTATGGAATAACATGACAATAGATAAAGCATTCCATAAGTTGACAGATGGTGGTTTTGGCAAAAATATTGCAGGCAGGGAAGGTGGTCCCATATCCATAGTATGCATCTATTCCAGTTAGAAAAAATTTTTGTCCCTTTCATGATGGAAGTGCTCCAATATAATCAACCTGCCACCAGGAAGCAGACTTATCACCTCAGGGAAATGGTGTTATATCAGGGGCTATGTGTGGGTCTCTGCTGAAAGCAGATTGGGAACTCAGCAGTGGTGGTAGCCAGGTTCTCCTTGGTGAGGGGAAGTCTATGTATCTGAGCCCCCACATAGCCTCCATCACAACACCATGACCACTTTGCTCATGAGCCCTTTGAGCAATGACAGGAGTCATGGAGAGAAACAGATGACTTGTATCCGTATAATGGCTTATTTCAACCACTTGATTACTAAAACCTTTCTCTGCCCCTCTGCTGAACATTCACAAGGGACACAAACATCTTCATATTTCTTCTCCACCCAGAAAGTTCTATCCTCATATCACTTCCCCACATGTCTTTGTCATCAATTCCCCAATGATTCTCCTTCCAAGTCCCTGACAATCCAGCCAAACCAATAGAAAGAGCCCATGGGTCAGTACACAAGCACATCTTCCAAGTTCTCCTTTTACAAAAACTGAAACTGAGGTGCACTGCTTGATGTACCAATAACAGAGAAGATTTCCACTCAACTCTGTCCTTCAGGGACATCCAAGAAAGGTGCTGCAGTGCTACAGATGTCCAATTTTCAGCAGTACAGGCATATAATGCATCTGTAAAACAGGTCCAAGTTGTCTTTTTTTAAGTTTTTTAAGTCAACCAATTGTAAGGAAGTCCCCAAGAGACCATAACTCTGTGATGGGAAAGAGAATTAATATGGCAGGAGTAGGGGTGATGGCATTTTGAAAATATCCTCCTGTAACTAACTTGTGCTTTTAGGATCTGTTCAAGTCTTATCTCACATATACCATTCCCATGTTATGATGAAGTGCAGCTCTTTATGTTATGGCTTGGTAGGTCAGACAACACCCAGATCATGATAGTCACCTCAGGTCTCATTGTTACTTGATGACCATGTTAAGCATACAATCCTTACTAAGGCCCAGTAACAGGCTGAAACTGTTTCTCAAAAGGAGAGGAGTTATTTACAGGAAATGGTTCATATGACCTATATATGACATTTCTTCTACTGGAGATTAAAAATCACTTTACCTTAATAATATCCCAAAATTATGAACAACAACAAATCATGAAGGCTATCAAGCCCTGGGCAATATATACAGTTGTGCACTTTGAACAAACATAACCCAGGAATACTTTTTTGTAATTCTAATGCACATTTTATTTACTTATAAGTTTTGTCAAGTAGATTTCATTGTTAGTCCTATCCCAAGGCCATTTATATTTCAAAAATGATTTGTTCACTATGCTTACCATTGCAAAGTTAATATTAGAAAAAATTGTGAATTGGGAAATTATTTCAGAGCAAGCATGTCCTTTTCTGCAGCATTTCCTTGTTACCTACAATTTCTAATCTCCATGCCCAGTAGAAAGTATTCTAAACCAATGCTACTCTCCTCCATCTTTCTGCAGCAAATCTTCCCTCATAGCTACCTTTGTTGGTTAGGCCCTGAGAACAGCAAATGGTGAGACAGAAAGAATCAATCCTGGCCTGTATAACTATTGTTTAGTGTATATATATATATATAGTGTGTGTGTGCATGAGCAGTAACCAGGAATCAAACCTGGGTCTCTAGCATGGCAGGCAAGAATTCTGCCACTGAGCTATCATTGCACTGCCCTAGTTTATATTTTTTAAGATGCAATTTTTGTGGTATATGTTTTATATTCACATGGTAATGTGTGCTGGTTTGAAGCTATTATGTAACCCAGAATAAAAAATGTTTTAATCCTGATCCCATCTTATGAGGGCAGACATTTCTATTAATCCTGATTCAATACTTTAGAGCAGAAAGTTTTTATTAGATTATATCCATGGAGATGTGACATGGCCAGTTTTGCATGTCACCTTTTGATTAGATGCAGATGTGAGTCTGCCCATTCATGGTGGGTCTTGGATATTTTCTGGAGTACTTTAAAAGGAGGGAAATCATAGATACCACAGAGCAGATGAGATGCTTGGAGAAAAGTTGCTTCAGAGCTAACAGAGCCAACATGAGACCCAGATGTTTGGAGGGAGATGCAGGGCCAAGCTGATGTCATGATGTGCCTTCCCACATGAACCTAAGCAAGCCAAAACAGAACTGTGTTCTGAAGGTACTAAGTGAAGGACCACTGATGCCAAGTGAGAAACCTACACAGGAAACAGAGGCTGAGAGCAATGGAACACATGAGTAATAGATCAGCAGTTACCAGCAATGTGCCTTCCCAGCTGAGGTGTTCTGGATGGCATTAGCCTATCTTGAGTGAAGTAATCTCTTATTCAATTTCCTTTGTAAAAGCCATTCTATTTCTGGTATATTCCATTCCAGCAGATTAACAAACTAAAACACCATACAATCATACAAAGTCTACAAGTGGTTCACAGTGTTAATGTAGATCTGTGCTTTCCTCAAAATTGATTTTTGAGCATTTTCAATACTCCATAAGAAAATAAAAGTAAAAAATAACGTTCAAAACAAACAATACCTGATATCCCCTATTGTTTATTTATTTAGTGTTTATTGCTCTTTGTTTCTTATCTGCCCACACACTGGATAAAGGGATTGTCAGTCACAGGGTTTTCATAATCACATGATCACATACTAAAATTCTATAGTTATACAATCATCTTCAGAAATGAAAGCTATTATATTACAGTTCAACATTTTCAGGGATTTCCCTCTAGTAACTCAAGTCCATGGAAAACTGTAAAGGGATAACTATACACTGCATAACAATAACTTCTGGGACAATATCTGTCTTATTTGAAATCTCCAAGCCACTGAGACTTTATTTAGTTTTATTTCTCCTCCCCCTTTTGGTCAAGAAAGATTTCACACTCTCATGAAGCTGAAGTCAAGCTGATCTCCTGGACTCTTGTCTCACATTGCTAGAGAGATTTACACCATTGGGAGATTTACACTTCATTTAAGGATGAAGGCAGTCAGTTAACCTGTGGTTTTGGCTTTAAGAGAGAGGCCACAAATGAGGATCTCTGGGGTGAACATTTAGCATATAGATAAGTAGGTTTTTCTTCTCCTTTGTAAAAATAAATTTCATAAGGCAAAAATAAGTTTCCCCAAGATCAGGGGAATGTCCCATCAAATTGGCAGTCTCCAGAGATTGTGAGAATATTGGTCCTCCTCAGGTGGGTGAACTTTAATATTTTCATGTTTTTTCTCAGTCACTCAAAGGGAATTTGCAAATATATATTTTAAAATTTTTATTGTGAAATATAGCTTATACAAAAGAGCAATAAATTTCAAAGTACATTGAAACAAGTAGGTATAGAAGATATTTCATAGTTTGGTATGGGTCACATTTCCACAATTTCAGGTTTTATAGACTAGCTGCTCCAAGATACTGGAGAGTAAAAGAAATATCAGTATAATGATTCCAGAGTCATGCTCATTTATTCAATCCTGTTTTCTCTGTTAGAAATCCTGTTTTTCATTTGGTTCTTCTCCCAAATTTAGGGATAGTCAGGAAATGCCCATTCTAATGTTTTCATGTTGGGACAGGCTGTTGACAACATGAGATAGTTGGATGCAACTTGTTGACCTTCTCAGAAAGACTAGCCACTCTGGGATCAAAGAAATATCTGACCTAGGAACTCCTTTGAAGTTTGTAAGACTCTGGAAAGTAGTCATTGTGTATGAAGCATGTATAGAATCTCAGATAGAGCCTCAGGTGTTCTTTAGCATTGACAGAAATAGTTTTGGCTGGGATGTGACAAACAATGGTAAGTAACAATATCTAGCTAAGGCTTGCATAAGATTAGCCTTCTGAATAGCCTCTTGATTATTTGAACACCCTCAGCCACTGATATAGCATTTTGTTGTAATTATTTTCTCCCTTTTCATCAAGAAGGTATTGTTGATCCAATAGTTCCAGGGCCAGACTTATCCTGAGATTCATGTCCTTTGTTGCCAGTCAAAATTTCACCCCTGTATGTTTTGTCCCATGTGGGAGGAGGGTAAAATTTTTACTTGCAGAGCTCAGCCTAGAGAGAGGGTGGCCACAGCTGAGAAACAAAAGAGGCCATCTGGAAGAAACTCTTTGGCACAACTATAGTTAGGCTTAAGTTCTCTGTCACATAATTAGTTTCAGAAGAACAAGGCTCAAGACCAAGCACATCACCTTTTGATTTGGTAGTCCCTATTATTTGAGACAGAATCAGATGTTTCCCTGATAATAAAACTTTAATAGTTCCATATTTTTTTCTCCCATACCTCGAGGGACTTTCCCAATGCTTTTAAATTATCTGCTCAACATAGTCTTGGATACATGCAGGTATTACATTAAGCTGTATAGAATTACACACCTTTATTCCCATTCTAGTCTCCATGTCTTTGAGTTCTTTAAATGATCTATTCAGATAGGTTGAGTTAGATTATGTGCTACAGAAAATTTAGATTTTGCACAAAAGAAAAATCTTTACCTTTCATCTCATACAGTAAGTGAAGTTCTAAAATATAACAGTGTCCTATCTAACCCTGTATTCTGACTTACCTCAGTAACTATCAAACTGACTTTGTTCTTATCTCTAGTTGAACATTGATCTCCTTTTTTTGGATTCTTTAATAACTGTCATATGTGGCAATGCTGACTTTCAAAGATGCAGAACTCCTACTCTGAGTCCCAGGTGTCATACACTCCCAGTAGAAAATAAAAGGAAAGTTATTCAAAACTTAAAAGTAGGAGATAACTTCTTAAACTTTACACCCAAAGCACAAGCAACCCAAAGCTCCAGGCAAATACCACTGTGTTGGTTGAAAATGATGCATGCCCCTAAGAAAAGCCATGATTTAATCAAAATCTCATTCCATAAAGGTAGAAAAATCCCTATTCAATACAGTATGTTTGAAACTGTAATCAGATCATCTCCCTGGATGATGTGATTTAGTCAAGAGTGGTTGTTAAACTGGATTAGGTGATGACATGTCTCCGTCCATTTGGATGGACCTTGATTGGTTTACTGCAGTCCTATAAAAGAGGGAACATTTTGGAGAATAAGAGATTCAGAGAGAGCAGAGAATGCTGCAGCACCATGAAGCAGAGAGTCCACCAGCCAGCGACCTTTGAAGATGAAGAAGGAAAACATCTCCCAGGGAGCTTCACAAAACCGGAAGCCAG
The DNA here is from genome assembly GCF_023851605.1 of Tamandua tetradactyla. NCBI lineage: Eukaryota > Metazoa > Chordata > Mammalia > Pilosa > Myrmecophagidae > Tamandua > Tamandua tetradactyla. Next base: position 89,636,555 of record NC_135330.1, read on the forward strand.
GAGAGAAGGCTAGCTGATGATGCAGTGTTCATCATGTGCCCTTCCAGCCAAGAGAGAAGCCATGACTGTGTTTGTCATGTGCTTTATCACTTGAGAGAGAAACCCCTAACTTCTCTTGAACCAAGGTATATTTCCCTGGATGGATGCCTTAGATTGGACATTTCTATAGACTTGTTCTAATTGGGACATTTTCTCAGCCTTAGAACTGTAAACTGGCAACTCATTAAATCCCCCCTTTTAAAAGCCATTCCATTTCTGGTATATTGCATTCTGGCAGCTAGCAAGCTAGAACAACCAGTTCATACATATAGAGCACAATATCTCAAAATGTAAAAAATAACAATTTTAGCTCTAGACTAGATGTAACTGATATAAAAGCCCACAATCTATGCCCCAATTTCTCATAAGTATTTTCTAATAGAGACCATACAATATTTGTCCTTTTGCTTCTGGCTTATTTTGCTTCACATAGCCCCCCAGTTCATTCACATGGTTGCATGCTCACAACTTTGTTCCTTTCTATAGCTACTCAATATTTGAGCATATGTATATGCCACTGTTCCTCATTCTACTTCTCAGTCAATGTAACTTCCATCTATTGGGCAATATGTATTATGTACATTGCCAACAATCCATGTCTGACATTATCCTCACTTAGTTGTACAATCATCAACACTCTCAAGTTTTGAAGAATTTTCAATGATACAAAAAGAAAAACACAAATTCACCTAACAGAAAATAAAAACCTCCCCTATATCTTGTCCTTCACCCCTAATTATTTGCCCCTGGTATTGCTGTTGTACTGTTGATGTCTTCCTGTGAAATATAGAACATAGCATGCAATAGTACTTTTCCAACTACATCTATTTATTTTTACTCTTTGTACCATATTCAATCCTTTCAAGCAGTTCATGCAAGAATTTATTTATATTTGTAGTGTTAATTAGTGGGCTACATGGCATGATAAAACCCCTTTCAATCATATTCACCTTCAACATGGCAACTGTGTTTGCAGGCCCACTAATAAACTGCTTTCTTTCCTATCTATTCCCTTATGTTTAAGTTCAACCTCACTAGCTAACCATTCATCCATCCCTAGTTTCTATGTAGCTCTACATCCCTTATAATCCTTAGAAAGATTATATACTATAATCCTCTGTGTTTACCTTTACCATGGTCATAATAAAAAAAATCATTCAGTATCTAGCCTTTTCTGTCTGACTTATTTCACTCAGCTTTATGTCCTGAAAGTGCATCCATGTTGTCAGATGATTCAGGACCTCATTTCATCTTACTTGGATTGTTTCCATCTTTTTGCTATTGTGAATTACACTCCCATGAACAGCAGTATTCAAATATTTGTCTTTGTCATTGCTTTCATCTTTTCTGGGTGTATACCAAGTAGTGTATTGCAAAGTCAAAGGACAACTTGATATTTAGATTTCTAAGGATCCACCAAACTGTCTTCCATGTTGTCTGTATAATTATACATTCCCATCAGCAGTGCATAAGTGTTCCACTTTCTCCACATCTTCTCCAACATTTGTAGTTCCTAGTTTCTTTACTACCAGCTATTCCTATGGTGTGAGTGGAATCATATTGTAGTTTCGATCCGCATTTCCCTTATAGCTGATGAAAATGAGAATCTATCTGTGTGCATTTTAGCATATGTATTTTCTTTTTGGAAAACATGTCAGCTCACATCTGCTGTGGGGCACACCGAAAGAGAGACCACATAATTTAAAACTGCAAACCAATTTGGAGTCTTTATTATCCAGCCAGTGACTGTCTCAGAAACTTCCAAGAAGGAAGATTCAGAGAACAGCCCCCAGAGGTTTTCAAGGTGTGCTTAAAAAGGCTAAAATCATGTTGTGATTTTGCAGTTGCTAGCAAGCAAGCATATCATAGAAGCAGAAAAAATGCCTTTGGCTGTTGCCAAAACACATCCTGTTCTCTCAGTTTCCTAACATTCATTACTGTTTAACTCTTGGGGACAGTCCGCCCCAATGTTGTGGGGACTTTCCCTGCTTGGGCCTGATTGATTGCTCCTGGCCCTCCACATTCCCCACTGGTTTTATGAGAGAATCAAATCATTGTTTCTTTATTTTGATTACAGATTTGCTGATATTGGGTTCCAAGGACTAACAGTTTAACAGTTTGTATTTTTCTTTGCACGTATGAGGTTAGAGAGTTGATTGTACAGGGTTCAAATATTAAGCTTAATATTATGAGTATTAGGGTCCCTGCTATGGTGGACAAGAGCATGGTCAGCCATGGGGACCAGGAAAATAAGTTTTCATATCACTGGCAGGGGTCCCATCCACCAGGCCTTCAAGGTGGCTGGCTGAAGCTTCTTTATCCAGACTAGGTCTCTGGGCTGCACCTGAAATAGATCTTTTTAGGGGCAGGATTTGTTGGTCCCAGATGGGCTGCCTTTACCAGTTCCCGAGTTTGCTGGGTGGTAGATTGCAGGGCCTGTAATGATTTTAGCAGAGAATGGTTATTTAATTCAGCTATTTTCCCCCCAATTTTTGGATTAGTGGGGGTGGTCATTTAAACATGATTTCATATGGGGTAATTCCCTTAACATAGGGAGTACATTTAGTTTTTAGGAGGGCAAATGGAAGGAGACTCACCCAATTTTCGCCAGTCTTGAGCGTTAGCTTATTTAAAGTTTCTTTTATTGTCTTATTTATTCTTTCAACTTGCCCTGAACTCTGTGGCCTATAAATATAATGTAATGTAATTTGCATTTGATATTTAATATTTTTGCTAATATTTGTCAGACTCCATTGCAGTCGGGAGGCCAAATCGGGGGACAATTTCAGAAACTAGTTTTATTATTATTATTATTTGTGCTGTTTTGGTTCTGGTAGGAAATGCCTCAGTCTATATGCAGAAGGTGTCAATGAAGATTAATATGTAATTGTATCCATATGGGCCAGGTAATATTTCCGTGAAGTCTATTTCCCACTGTTGCCTTTGTACTTATCCCCTCAGCCTAGTTCCTTAGGGCATTTCTTTCCCTCAGCCAGAATTTACCTGGATACAGATGTGGTATCTGGACGATATCTGCTGGGCTTGTTGTTACAATTGGGAAATGTAGTAATCTCTCTGTAAAAGTTCAGTTAGTTTTTTACTGCCCAGGTGTGTACTTTGGTGAATTTGGATAACCAAATTTTTCCCCAGGTGCTCTGGCACTAGGATTCTCCCATCTGGGAGAATTTTCTGACTATCCAGATCTGTTTTAGTGCCCAGAATTTTGCCCAGTCTAATTTCTTCCCTGGTATATTTTGGAGGGCTCGGCAGCACTTGCCCCGGTAAAACAGGAAGTATCTGCAGCATCCCCACTGGGTTTTGGGCAACCTCTTTTGCCGTTTTATCAGCCAGGGCATTTCCTCTGGCAATTTAAGTTTCAGTAGTCTGATGTCTTTTGCAATGTATAATGGCTGCCCTTTTGGTAACCAGATAGCCTCTAGCAAGGCGAGTATTTTTGGTATAATTTTTATTTCCTTTCCTCCCGAAGTTAAAAGGCCCTGCTCCTGATATAGTGCCCCATGGACGTGTGCAGCTGTGAAGGCATATTTGCTGTCCATACAGATGTTGACAACCTTCCCTTTTTCCCACCTTAGAGCCTGGGTCAGAGCTATTAGTTCAACCTTTTTGGCTGAGACCCGATAGCCCAACTGGGCTAGTTTCTGTAATAAGTTTTCAGTTGCCTTTTTGCAGTTTGACAGGTTATTAGCTGCTAGTAAGAGGTCATCCACATGTTGTAGGAGGGTTATCTCTGGATGCTCTTGTCTAAAATGAGCCAGATCCTGGCTTAAGGCTTCATCGAACAGGGTGGGAGAATTTTTGAAACACCGCAGCAACCGAGTCCAGGTTAGTTGTCCAGAGAACCCCCCCCTCTGGGTCAGTCCATTCAAAAGCAAAGATGGGTTGACTTACCGTGGCCAGGGGAAGTGAAAAGAAGGCATCCTTTAAGTCCAGAACAGTGTAGACCTGCTGGCTGGGAGGTAAGAGTCTCAAGAGCATTAGGCACAGTGAGGTGAATGGTTTCAATTCTTTTGTTAACCTCTCGGAGATCTTGCACTGGCTGGAAATCATTTGTCCCAGGTTTTTGGACCAGGAGAAGGGGGGTGTTCCAGGCCGAATGGCAGGGGACTAGAATACCTGCCTCCAGGAGTCTTTTGATATTGTTGGACTTTGATTGGGGTGGCGGTGCTAGTCAGCTGGACAACAATGAGGGGCCAGTAGGCGGCCAATCCTGGTAGGTTAGTTTTTGCCCATGCGCTTGGTATTTTTTCTTTAAATTCCCACAAATATGGGTCTGGAGCCAGCAGCACCACTTCTTGCAGCAATACTCTTCTGATAAGGGGCAAGTGAGGAGGATTGCTGAGGGGTTTGTATTGAAGGAGAGCTTGTCCAAATCATTTTTCAAAGAGATCGTGGCTTGTAATTTCTGGATAAGGTCTCTCCCCAAAAGGGGGTATGGACACTCTGACATTATAAGAAGCGAGTGGGTGACAGTTCCTTCCCCAAGGTTAGTGATCCTAGTCTTAGTCCATGGGTAAGACTTTGTCTTTCCCATTGCTCCCTGTATGGGGATTTTTTTCTTGAGATGTGGGTCCTTCTGCTTGCTGGAGGACAGAGAAGGTAGCCCCAGTGTCCACAAGAAATTTTATAGGCTTGCCCCCGATTTCTAAGGTGACCTTGGGCTCCTGGGGGCTCGATGGAGTGGAGCCCCGGCCCCATCAATTCATCTCTTCAACTATAGCGGGGGCCGGTTTCAGTCCTTTAAGTCCTCTTTTAGGGCATTCGTCTTTCCAATGTCCACTTTCTTTTCGGTAGGTGCATTGGTTTGCACCTAAGTCCAACCTTTTTCCTTGTTTTCCCTTTCTTTTTTCTATGTTTTTCCGTTTACCTTTTTGTTTTTCCTGTTCAGACATTGTGGATACTAAAATTCTGGCTATTTTTTGGACTGTGTGGTTCCAGGGTTATCTCTGTTATTAAAAGCCTTTTGGGAAAACTGGGATAGAGGGACTTCCTGGAAGATGGCGGCTTAGTAAGACGCGCGGATCTTCGTTTCTTCTCCAGGACACCTACTAGGGGAGTAGAAACGATACAGAAAGCGCCCAAAGCCACAACAGAGATAAAAAAGACAGCGTACCCCATCCTGGAACGGCTGGCTGGCTGAGAGAAGCAGCTCGGGTGAGATCGCCGAGGCGCGCGGGCCTTACCGGGCGGGGTGGCAAGCGGCCGGAGTTACTCCCTTCCCCCTTCCCGGGCCGGCTGGGAGAATTGGAGAGGCGGTCCCCTGAAACAAAGACGGCTGGCGCCCACACCACGCGCAGCCCCCGGACCAACTGAGAGAATTGGATCGGAAACCCCCAGGCCGCGGAGAACGGTGACGGGTGGGGGAGGCCCCTTCCAAACCCGTGACTCCCGGGGAACGTGCACTCTCTCGGGCGGGCCGCTGCCGCTGGCGCCCTCCCGCCACGCTTGTTGCCCAGGGCCGACTAGGAAATTCGGACGGGCTCTTTCCCTGGCTGCGGCGACCAGCAACCCTCCCTGCGTTCGGACCCCGGGCCGGCTCAAGCCGTTTCGGCTAGCGAACCCCCAGGACGGCGAGAGTTTTCCAAAGTTTAAGGTCCCACAGCACCTTTTACTGGTGGGACCCGCAGACAAATGGGTGCCACGAGCGCCACCTACTGGGCAGGATAAGAAAAACAGAACCCAGAGATTTCACAGAAAAATATTACAACCTTGCTGGGTCCAACACCAAGAGAAATCTGAATAAATGCCCAGACGCCAGCAGCAGAAGATAACTGTCCACGCTCAAAAGATTGAGAATATGGCTCAGTCAAAGGAACAAACCAATAGCTCAAATGAGACACAAGAGCTGAGACAACTAATGCTGAATATACGAACAGAAATGGAAAATCTCTTCAAAAATGAAATCGATAAATTGAGGGAGGACATGGGCTGAACATAAAGAAGAAATAGAAAAACTGAAAAAACAAATCGCAGAACTTATGGAAGTGAAGGATAAAGTAGCAAACATAGAAAAAATAATGGATAGCTACAATGATAGATTTAAAGAGACAGAAGATAGAATTAGTGATTTGGAGGATGGAACATCTGAATTCCAAAAAGAAACAGAAACTATAGGGAAAAGAATGGAAAAATTTGAACAGGGTATCAGGGAACTCAAGGACAATATGAACCGCACAAATATACGTGTTGTGGGTGTCCCAGAAGGAGAAGAGAAGGGAAAAGGAGGAGAAAAACTAATGGAAGAAATTATCACTGAAAATTTCCCAACTCTTATGAAAGACCTAAAATTACAGATCCAAGAAGTGCAGCGCACCCCAAAGAGATTAGACCCAAATAGGCGTTCTCCAAGACACTTACTAGTTAGAATGTCAGAGGTCAAAGAGAAAGAGAAGATCTTGAAAGCAGCAAGAGAAAAACAATCCATTACATACAAGGGAAACCCAATAAGATTTTGTGTAGATTTCTCAGCAGAAACCATGGAAGCTAGAAGACAGTGGGATGATATATTTAAAATACTAAAAGAGAAAAACTGCCAACCAAGACTCCTATATCCAGCAAAATTATCCTTCAAAAATGAGGGAGAAATTAAAACATTCTCAGACAAAAAGTCACTGAAAGAATTTGTGACCAAGAGACCAGCTCTGCAAGAAATACTAAAGGGAGCACTAGAGTCAGATACAAAAAGACAGAAGAGAGAGATATGGAAAAGAGTGTAGAAAGAAGGAAAATCAGATATGATATATATAATACAAAAGGCAAAATGTTAGAGGAAAATATTATCCAAACAGTAATAACACTAAATGTCAATGGACTGAATTCCCCAATCAAAAGACACAGATTGGCAGAATGGATTAAAAAACAGGATCCTTCTATATGCTGTCTACAGGAAACACATCTTAGACCCAAAGATAAACATAGGTTGAAAGTGAAAGGTTGGGAAAAGATATTTCATGCAAATAACAACCAGAAAAGAGCAGGAGTGGCTATACTAATATCCAACAAATTAGACTTCAAATGTAAAACAGTTAAAAGAGACAAAGAAGGACACTATATACTAATAAAAGGAACAATTAAACAAGAAGACATAACAATCATAAATATTTACGCACCGAATCAGAATTCCCCAAAATACTTGAGGAATATACTGCAAACGCTGAAAAGGGAAATAGACTCATATACCATAATAGTTGGAGACTTCAACTCACCACTCTCATCAAGGGACAGAACATCTAGACAGAGGATCAACAAAGAAATAGAGAATCTGAATATTACTATAAATGAACTAGACTTAATAGACATTTATAGGACATTACATCCCACAACAGCAGGATACACCTTTTTCTCAAGTGCTCATGGATCATTCTCAAAGATAGACCATATGCTGGGTCACAAAGCAAGTCTTAACAAATTTAAAAAGATTGAAATCTTACACAACACTTTCTCGGACCATAAAGGAATGATGTTGGAAATCAATAATAGGCAGAGTGCCAGAAAATTCACAAATACGTGGAGGCTCAACAACACACTCCTAAACAACGAGTGGGTCAAAGAAGAAATTGCAAGGGAAATTAGCAAATACCTCGAGGCGAATGAAAATGAAAACACAACATATCAAAACTTATGGGACGCAGCAAAGGCAGTGCTAAGAGGGAAATTTATTGCTCTAAATGCCTATATCAGAAAAGAAGAAAAGGCAAAAATTCAGGAATTAACTATCCATTTGGAAGAACTGGAGAAAGAACAGCAAGCTAACCCCAAAGCAAGCAAAAGGAAAGAAATAACAAAGATTAGAGCACAAATAAATGAAATTGAAAACATGAAAACAATAGAGAATATCAATAAGGCCAGAAGTTGGTTCTATGAGAAAATCAATAAGATTGATGGGCCCTTAGCAAGATTGACAAAAAGAAGAAGAGAGAGGATGCAAATAAATAAGATCAGAAATGGAAGAGGAGACATAACTACTGACCTCACAGAAATAAAGGAGGTAATAACAGGATACTATGAACAACTTTACGCTAATAAATACAACAATTTAGAGGAAATGGACGGGTTCCTGGAAAGACATGAACAACCAACTTTGACTCAAGAAGACATAGAGGACCTCAACAAACCAATCACAAGTAAAGAAATTGAATTAGTCATTCAAAAGCTTCCTAAAAAGAAAAGTCCAGGACCAGATGGCTTCACATGTGAATTCTACCAAACGTTCCAGAAAGAATTAGTACCAATTCTCTTCAAACTCTTCAAAAAAATCGAAGTGGAGGGAAAACTACCTAATTCATTCTATGAAGCCAACATCACCCTCATACCAAAACCAGGCAAAGATATTACAAAAAAAGAAAACTACAGACCAATCTCTCTAATGAATATAGATGCAAAAATCCTCAATAAAATTCTAGCAAATCGTATCCAACAGCACATTAAAAGAATTATACATCATGACCAAGTAGGATTCATCCCAGGTATGCAAGGATGGTTCAACATAAGAAAATCAATTAATGTAATACACCATATCAACAAATCAAAGCAGAAAAATCACATGATCATCTCAACTGATGCAGAGAAGGCATTCGACAAGATTCAACATCCTTTCCTGCTGAAAACACTTCAAAAGATAGGAATACAAGGGAACTTCCTTAAAATGATAGAGGGAATATATGAAAAACCCACAGCTAATATCATCCTCAATGGGGAAAAATTGAAAACTTTCCCCCTAAGATCAGGAACAAGACAAGGATGTCCACTATCACCACTATTATTCAACATTGTGTTGGAGGTTCTAGCCAGAGCAATTAGACAAGAAAAAGAAATACAAGGCATCAAAATTGGAAAGGAAGAAGTAAAACTATCACTGTTTACAGACGATATGATACTATACGTCGAAAACCCGGAAAAATCCACAACAAAACTACTAGAGCTAATAAATGAGTACAGCAAAGTAGCAGGTTACAAGATCAACATTCAAAAATCTGTAGCATTTCTATACACTAGTAATGAACAAGCTGAGGGGGAAATCAAGAAACGAATCCCATTTCCAATTGCAACTAAAAGAATAAAATACCTAGGAATAAATTTAACTAAAGAGACAAAAAACCTATATAAAGAAAACTACAAAAAACTGCTAAAAGAAATCACAGAAGACCTAAATAGATGGAAGGGCATACTGTGTTCATGGATTGGAAGACTAAATATAGTTAAGATGTCAATCCTACCTAAATTGATTTACAGATTCAATGCAATACCAATCAAAATCCCAACAACTTATTTTTCAGAAATAGAAAAACCAATAAGCAAATTTATCTGGAAGGGCAGGGTGCCCCGAATTGCTAAAAACATCTTGAGGAAAAAAAACGAAGCTGGAGGTCTCGCGCTGCCTGACTTTAAGGCATATTATGAAGCCACAGTGGTCAAAACAGCATGGTGTTGGCATAAAGATAGATATATCGACCAATGGAATCGAATAGAGTGCTCAGATATAGACCCTCTCATCTATGGACATTTGATCTTTGATAAGGCAGTCAAGCCAACTCACCTGGGACAGAGCAGTCTCTTCAATAAATGGTGCCTAGAGAACTGGATATCCATATGCAAAAGAATGAAAGAAGACCCATCTCTCACACCCTATACAAAAGTTAACTCAAAATGGATCAAAGATCTAAACATTAGGTCTAAGACCATAAAACAGTTAGAGGAAAATGTTGGGAGATATCTTATGGATCTTACAACTGGAGGCGGTTTTATGGACCTTAAACCTAAAGCAAGAGCACTGAAGAAGGAAATAAATAAATGGGAACTCCTCAAAATTAAACACTTTTGTGCATCAAAGAACTTCATCAAGAAAGTAGAAAGACAGCCTTCACAATGGGAGACAATATTTGGAAATGATATATCAGATAAAGGTCTAGTATCCAGAATTTATAAAGAGATTGTTCATCTCAACAACAAAAAGACAGCCAACCCAATTACAAAATGGGAAAAAGACTTGAACAGACACCTCTCAGAAGAGGAAATACGGATGGCCAAGAGGCACATGAAGAGATGCTCAATGTCCCTGGCCATTAGAGAAATGCAAATCAAAACCACAATGAGATATCATCTCACACCCACCAGAATGGCCATTATCAACAAAACAGAAAATGACAAGTGCTGGAGAGGATGCGGAGAAAGAGGCACACTTATCCACTGTTGGTGGGAATGTCAAAGGGTGCAACCACTGTGGAAGGCAGTTTGGCGGTTCCTCAAAAAGCTGAATATAGAACTGCCATACGACCCAGCAATACCATTGCTAGGTATCTACTCAAAGGACTTAAGGGCAAAGACACAAACGGACATTTGCACACCAATGCTTATAGCAGCATTATTTACAATTGCAAAGAGATGGAAACAGCCAAAATCTCCATCAACAGAAGAGTGGCTAAACAAACTGTGGTATATACATACGATGGAATATTATGCAGCTTTAAGACAAGATAAACTTATGAACCATGTAATAACATGGATGGACCTAGAGAATATTATGCTGAGTGAATCCAGCCAAAAACTAAAGGACAAATACTGTATGGTCCCACTGATGTGAACGGACATTCGAGAATAAACTTGAAATATGTCATTGGTAACAGAGTTCAGCAGGAGTTAGAAACAGGGTAAGACAATGGGTAATTGAAGCTGAAGGGATACAGACTGTGCAACAGGACTAGATACAAAAACTCAAAAATGGACAGCACAATAATACCTAATTGTAAAGTAATCATGTTAAAACACTGAATGAAGCTGCACATGAGCTATAGGTTTTTGTTTTGTTTTGTTTTGTTTTGTTTTGATTTTACTATTATTACTTTTATTTTTTTCTCTATATTAACATTCTATATCTTTTTCGGTTATGTTGCTAGTTCTTCTAAACCAATGCAAATGTACTAAGAAATGATGATCATGCATCTATGTGATGATGTTAAGAATTAATGATTGCATGTGTAGAATGGTATGATCTCTAAATGTTGGGTTAATTTCTTTTTTTCCGTTAATTAAAAAAAAAAAGAGAAGGGATAATTGGAGATGAAGGGATACAGACTGTACAACGGGACTGGATATAAAAACTCAGAAATGGACAGCACAATACTACCCAATTGTAATGCAATTATGTTAAAACACTGAATGAAGCTGCATGTGAGGTATAGGTTTTTTGTTTTTGTTTTTTTTGTTTTTTTTCTTTCTATTATTGTTTTAATTCTTATTCTGTTGTCTTTTTATTTCTTTTTCTAAATCGATGCAAATGTACTAAGAAATGATGAATATGCAACTATGTGATGTTATTAAGAATTGCTGATTGTACATGTAGATTGGAATGATTTCTAATTGTTTTGTTAATTCTTTTTTTAATTAATAAAAAAAAAAAGCCTTTTGGGCAATTTCTACCAGTTCAGACAGTACTTTATCTTTAAATCCTTCTAATTTCTGTAATTTTTTCTTATATCTGGAACTGACTGGGTGACAAACGTTATATTTATGGCTCGCCTATTTTCGGGCACCTCTGGATCTATAGGGGTGTACAGGTGGTATGCCTCAAGGAGGCGCTCAAAGAATGTGGCCAGAGATTCATCCGGCTTTTGTAGGATTTTGCTTACCTGAGACAAGTTGTTTGGCTTCTTGGCCGCTGCTCACATTCCTCGGAGCAGAGTCTGGCGATACTGATTGAGAGCCTCCTTACATCTATCAGTACTGGGATCCCATCTGGAGTGGGTGGAGGGGAACACAGCCTCTAATTGGGTTGATTCAGTAGTAGGTTGTCCATCAGGCCCGAGAATTAATTTCCTTGCCTCTCTCCTGACTCGGTCTCATTCCTTGGAGTTGAATAGGGCCTGGAGGAGCTGATGGCAGTCATCCCAGGTAGGCTGGTGGGTAAAAAAACAGTCTCCAAGAGAAAGATGAGTGCTTGGAGCTTTTCAGAGAAAGAAGGATTCTGGTTTTTCCAATTATATAGCTCGCTAGAGGAAAAGGGGACACAGACCATGAAAGTTGGGCGGTAGTCCCCCGGGTCGGGGCCAACCTGCCTCAAGGGTAAAATTGGAACTCCGGAAGAATCCGGTGATTGTGAACCAGAAGAAGAGTGGTAAGCAGAGCCACTTCTGATATGCGGGGGACTGAAGGTCACCTCCTGGCTACCAGAGGGGCTGGTTGCCACCTCTTGACCATTTTTCCCCTCTGGTCTTAGAGGGGGTGGAGGGGCTGTTGGGTATGGGGAAGGGTCTATCAAGAGTGGATCCTCCAGTGCTCCTGTCAATACTGGGATCCCATTAGTCCTATTTTTGAGAGGTTTTTATTAAGAGGGTCGTTTTGGCTCTGGTGGGGTCTTTCTTTTTGGGACTGCAGGCAAGACTATAACCACTGGGGTTTTTCTGTTAAAATTTCAATCCAAATTAGTTTATAGGGGATTTGGTCAGGGTGGCCTGGATTACCAAAAATTGTCCTTTGGACTTTGTAAGCCACAGATACTTCTGTGGTTTCCTCAGGAGGCAACCCAGAACCAAAAGTTAGCCACTCCCTTGAGCAGAATTTTTTTAAGTTGAAGGCATTGACAGGGGCTCCGTAGTCTCTGGCCTTCTGCTGAAATTCCTGGAAATTTTTCAAAAACATTGAAGGGGAGTACAGACAGATAAGCTTGACTGACCCATGGCAATTATGACAAGAATGACACAGAATATGACAAGACCAACAGATGAGAGAAGGGACAAACTAAACCAAGACACACAAAAGCCTTATCCTTAATTGACTCCTAACCAGAAGCCTTGAGCAACGTCTTGCTCCAGGATCTGACCTTGGAAGTAATGCTGCATCCAGCCTTGCAGAGGTCCTCACTGGATCCAATAACAGACCTGTACTCACCAGTGAGGTTTCCAGAAACAGATGACTCCACAAGATTTTGTATAATTTCAGAGGGTCCTGTAGAACTGGCCCGGTTCCTGGTCCTTGGCTGGGGTAGAGGAACATCTCTCCGAGGCCTTCCCCTAGGTCAGACCTCAGTTCTGGGGGCGATCCCCAGTACCTGTGGTCACCAGATGTCTCATTAGGAATATTCTCGCTGGGGCCTCCAAATGTGGGGCACACTGAAAGAAAGACTACACAATTCAAAACTGCAAGCCAATTTGGAGTCTTTATTAGCCAGCTGGTGACTGTCTCAGAAACTTCCAAGAAGGAAGATTCAGAGAACAGCCCCCAGAGGTTTTCAAGGTGTGCTTATAAAGGCTAAAATCATGTGGTTTTGCAGTTGCTAGCAAGCAAGCATATCATAGAAGCAGAAAAAATGCCTTTAGCTGTTGCCAAAACACATCCTGTTCTCTCAGTTTCCTAACATTCATTATTGTTTAACTCTTGGGGACATTCCACCCTAATGTTGTGGGGACTTTCCCTGCTTGAACCTGATTGATTGCTCTTGGCCCTCCACAATATCCTTAGCTTATTTTATAACTGATGTTCTAGTTTGCTAGCTGCCAGAATGCAATATACCAGAAATGGAACGGCTTTTAAAAAGAGGAATTTAATAAGTTATAGTTTACAGTTTCAAGGCCGTGAAAATGTCCCAATTAAAACAAGTCTATAGAAATATCCAATCTAAGGCATCCAGGGGGAGATACCTTGGTTCGAGAAGTCTGATGAAGTTCACGGTTTCTCTCTCAACTGTGAAGGCACATGGTGAACACAGTCAGAGTTTATCTCTCATCTGGAAAGGCACATGCTGAACACAGTCAGGGTTCCTCTCTCATCTGGAAGGGCGCATCATGAGCACAGCATCATCTGTTAGCTTCTCCTGGCTTCCTGTTTCATGAAGCTCCCCAGGAGACATTTTCCTTCTTCATCTCCAAAGGTCGCTGGCTGGTGGACTCTGCTTCTCATGGCTATGCCATTCTGCTCTGCTCTCTCTGAATTTGCTTTCATTCTCCAAAATGTTTCCTCCTTTATAGGACTACAGAAACTTATCAATATCCACCCAAATGCATGGAGACATGTCATCATCTAATCCAGTTTAGCAACCACTCTTGACTAAATCACCTCTCCAGGGGAATTATCCGATTAATTTCAAACATACAGTATTGAATAGAGATTATTCTGCCTTTATGAAATGGGATCTGGATTAAAACATGGCTTTCCTAGGGGACATACATCCTTTCAAACCAGCACAATTGAGTTTGTTTTGTTGAATTGTATGATTTCTTTATGTATGCAGGATATCAAACCATTACAGAATTCATGATTTCCAAATATTTTATCCCATGGTGTTGGCAGCCTCTTGACCTTTTAGGCAAAGACTTTTGAGGTACAAAAGCATTTGATTTTGATGTTTCCACTTACATTTTTTTCTTTCTTTGCACTTTGGGTGTAAAGCTTAGGAAGCTATCTCCTATTACAAGGTCTTGAAGATATTTCCATTTATTTTCTTCTAGGAGTTTTATGGTACTAGCTCTTATATTTATGTCTTTCATCCACTTTGAGTTAACTTTTTCTTTCTCCTTTTTTTTCCTGGGCAGGCACTGGAATTGAGTATGGGCCTCTAGCATGGCAGGCAAGAATTCTGCTGCTGAGCCACCATCACAGCACCCTGAATTAAGTTTTGTAAAGGGTGTAAAGTAAGGTTGTCCTTCATTCTTTCGACTATTGATATCCAGTTATTCTACACCAATTTATTGAAAATAATATTCTGTCCCAGTTAAGTGGATTTGGGTACATTGTTCAAGAGTAGCTAACCATAGATTTGGTGGTCTTTTTCTACACTCTTCATTATTTTCCATTTGCCAATACTTCTATCTTTGTGCCAGTACCATGCTAATTTGACCCTTGTGTCTTGATAATAAGCATTAAAATCAGGAATTGTTAATCCTCCTGCTTCATTCCTTTTTGTGGGATTTTTAGCTGATGAAGATCTCTTTCCCTTCCAATTTGTATTTAACAATTAGCTTTTCCAAGTCTTCAAAATAGCTTGTTGGAATTCTTCTTGTTATTTCATTGAAGCTGTAGATCAATTTGGGTAGAATTGACATCTTAACTACATTTAACCTTCCTATCTATCAATAGTGAATGTCTTTCAACTGATTTAAATCCTTTCTAATTTCTTTTAGCAATATTAGGTAGTTTTCTGTGTACAGGTCTTTTCAATGTAGGGTTAAGTTTATTCCTAGGTACTTGATTATTTTAGTTGCTATTTAGAATGAAATTTTTTCCTTAATTGTCTCCTCAGGTCAAGACTTGTGTGTAGAAACATATCTGATTGTTGCACATTAATGTTGCATCCTGTCACTTTTCTGAATTTGTTTATTAGCTCAAGAAGCATTGTCATAGATTTCTCAGGATTTTCCAAATATAGCATCATGTCATCTGAAAATAATGAAAGGTTTGCTTCTTTCTTTTTCACTTGGCTGGATTTTATTTATTTTTCCTGCCTAATTGCTCTAAATAGAACTTCAAGTACAATGTTGAATATTGGTGCAGTGGCCATCTTTGTCGTACTCCCAATCTTAGGAAGAAGGATTTCAGTCTT
Organism: Tamandua tetradactyla; assembly: GCF_023851605.1. Classification (NCBI taxonomy): domain Eukaryota; kingdom Metazoa; phylum Chordata; class Mammalia; order Pilosa; family Myrmecophagidae; genus Tamandua; species Tamandua tetradactyla. Next base: position 89,652,141 of record NC_135330.1, read on the forward strand.
TTACCTTTAAGTGTGATTCTGGCTATGGGTTTTTTGTATGTGCCCTTTATTTTATCAAGGAAGTTTTATTTAATTCCTAACTTTTGAAATGTTTCTATGAGAAAAAGATGGTGAATTCTGACCAATGATTCTTCAGCATCAATCTAGATGATTAAGTAAGTTTTTCCTTTCAATTTGTTGATATGCTGTTTTACACTGATTGATTTTCTTGTGTCGAGCCAACCTCACATTCTGGTATAATTCTCACTTGATTGTGGTGTATAATTCTTTAAATGTGTTATTGGATTCAATTTGCTAGTATTTGCTCAGTATATTGCATCTATATTCTTTATGGAGATTGGCCTCTAATTTTCCTTTCCTATAGCATATTTAAACAGTTTTGGTATTAGAGTGATGTTATCTTCACTGTTTTGGAAGAGTCTGAGCAGGATTTACTTTTGTTCTTTTTGTAATATTTGATAAAATTCCTCTGTGAAGCCTTCTGGCCTTGGGGTTTTCTTTGTAAGACTTTTGGCGACTGATTTAATCTCTTTAATTATGGTTTGTTTGTTGGGATCTTCTATTTTTTCTCAATCACTGTAACTGGTTGGTTTGCTGTTCTTTCTCTAGTTCCTCCAGTTGAGCAGTTATATCGTTAAATTCACTCTCTCTTTTTAAAAATGGGCATTTAGTGCAAACAATTTCCCTCTCAGCACTACCTTTGCCATGTCCCATATGTTCTGATCTGTTGTATTCTATTTACATTCATCTCTAGGTACTTACCAATTTCTCAGTATTTTCTTCTTTGACCCATTAATTATTTAAATGTATATTATTTAATCTCCATGTATTTGTGAATGTTCTGCTTCTTTAGTGGTTATTGATTTCCTACTTCACTCCATTTTAATCAGAGAAATAATTTCAATCTTTCTAAATTTATAAACATCTGTTTTGTGTCCAGCATATAATCTCTCATAGAAAAGATCCTTGTATCAGTAGAGAAGAATGCATTTTCTTCTGTTTTGTCATACAATTATCTATATATGTCTCTTAGGCCTAATTATTTTATCAAGATATTTAAATTCATGATTTTCTGGCTGATCCTATGTCTGATTGTTCTTTCTATAAAGGAAAATGCTGTACTGACTTCTCCCAGTATTATTGTTGAAAAGTCCAATACTCCCTTCAGTTTTTCCAATGTTCGCTTTGTGTACATTTGAGTTGCATAATTGACCTGCATAAACATTTATGATTGCTATTTCTTCTTGTATAATTGTCCCTTTTTTTAATATGTCCTTTTTTGTGTCTTATGATGTCTTTACATTTAGAGTCTATTTGGTCTGATAGTAGTAAAAATAGTCCTGCTTTCTTTGGCCTTCAACTTCCATGGAAAACTTTTTCCATCCTTTCACTTCAATCTGTTTGCTTCCCTGGGTCTAAGATGAGTCTCTTGTAAACAGCATATAGTTGGGTCATATTCTTAATCCATTCTGCTAATCTATACCTTATAATTGGTGAATTTAGCCTGTTAATATTCAAAGTTGTTACTCTAAAGGTACTTCTTGAATCTACCATCTTATCCTTTGATTTATATTTGTCAAATCTTTATATTCTTTTTCCTCTTTCTCTTTTTATCCTTTAAGTTACCCTTACTGGTACTATTCAATACAGTGCCCCTCTCCAGTCCTCCAACCCCCATCTTTATTTTCACTTAATGAAGTCCCTTTAGTATTTCTTCTAGGGCCATCTCTTGTTGATAATTTCTCTCAGCCAAAATTTTGTCATTGAAAATTTTGATCACTCCCTTACTTTTTTCAAGGACAATTTTGCTGGTTACAGAATTCTGGGATAGAAGTCTTTCTCTTTGCAGATGTTAAATATATCAAAGACCCATTTTCTTACCTCCTTGTTTATTGTTGAATAGTCCACACTCAGTCTTGTGTGATTTCCCTTTTATGTGGTGAGTTGCTTCCCTCTTGCTCCTTTTGGCATTTTCTCCTTCTCCTCAACATTTGATAGATTGATTAGTATGTGTCTGAAGGAAGGCCTATTTGGGTCCTGTTAATTTTCTTTGATTTGCATACTTATGTCTTTTATAAGGATTGGGAATATTTCCCCCATTACTTCCACAATCTTCTTAACCCTTACTCTTTCCTTCTTCTTTTGTGACACTGATGGTTCTATTATTTGTGCTATACATGTTGTTCATTATTTCTCTGAGATCCAATTCAAGTTTGTATATCTGCTTTGCCATTTTTCTTTTGTGCATTGAGATTCAATTACTCTGTACTCTAGTTCTCTTATTCTTTCTTCTACCTCTTCAAATCTGCTGTTGTGCATCTCTAGCATATTTTTAATTTGGTCTACCATCTCTTTAATCTCTGTGATATCTGCTGTTTTTCCTACTCATTATTTCAAATTCTTCTTTATGCTCTTCTAGTTTCCTCTTGTAGTTTCTCTTGATATCTTATATGCCATTGCCCAACCCACTGTATTTCTTTAGGAGAGTTGTATGAACATCATTGAGTAGTTGTTCCAAAGTCTGTTCTCCTACGGTATTTCAATTTTGTCATTTGGGTGGACTGTATCTGTCTGTATCTTCATAAGCTTGGTGATTTTCCATTGATTTTGAGTTATTTAATTGTCTTGATTAAGTTACCATGGAAGTCGATGTCCCTCAGTATGAGGTTTTTCATTTGCTTGAATTTGTGTTGAAGTTCTCCTTTAGCTTTTGGTTTATTAGTATTTCCTGGCCAAATCAAGTCCCAAACCTCAGGCAGGGGATGCCACTCTACTTGTGGATCTCGGAAACTAGAGTGTCAGACCGCACTTGCTGTTTCTTACCAGATCGTGCTCTTAGGCCTCATCTTCCCTATAGGACTGCCTCTCCCCAAATACAGCATCCCTGTGAGACAGATGGAGACCTGGTGCAATTCCAGCCAAGTCCCTTCATCCTGGTGTGAGCATTAAGCTTCCAACCTCATAGCTGATGATTAGGCAGTGTGCACTTCATTGGAGATACTTCTTGTGGGTCTGATTAGGCCAGTGTTCCCCAGGTCCCTCCTTGGAATTACCTGGGGTTGTCGGACTGGTTATGGCAGCTGCTAGTGTACACAGTCAATCAGAAATGCACGCTGGTCAATGATACAAGCTTTCTGGCCCAGTGGGCAGGAAATGGAGGCACAGGGACTTGGACTGTGGTTCAGGTTGTAGCATGAGGCACAGTGTGTGAGTGTGGGCGTGAGGGTCATGGAACAGTGTGGCACAGTGGAGTGCAATGCATGGTTAGTGGGGGTGTGGGTCATGGGGCAGTGTTTGGGTGGGCATATGGTGGTGTGCAGGGCATGGGGTGGGGTCCAGCCACAGGATATGCCCTAGGGCTATGCATGATGAGGTTGGTGTGCAGGTGTCTGGGTGTGTGGGATGTTGGCCAGAGAGTCAGGGATGGTTGGGTGAAGTGCATACAGGGCTCAGAGATTGTGGACAGTATGTGGCATGTTGGATGTAGAGGGAAGGCATTGCAGGAGATAGGCTGCAGAGGCAGTGTACATATTTGGGGGTATGTAGCAACAGGGTTGGTGGGGCTTGAGTGTGTTGGTCACAGGAGGCAAGGATTCAGGTGTGCAGTTATGCATATGCTACAGTGTGCACTGGTGTAGGCATAGGCATTATATTAGTTTGAAAGATGCTGGAATGCAGTACACCAAAAATGGAATTGCTTTTTCAAAGAAGAATTTAATAAATTACATGTTTACAGTTCTAAGAAAGTGAAAGTGTCCAAATTAAGGCACCAACAAGAAGTTACCTTCTCTCAAGAAGGCTAATGGGTCTAGAACATCTGTCAGCTGGGAAATCATGTGACTGCCATCTGTTGATCCCTTGCTTTTGGGCTCTGTTGTTTTAGCCTCCATTCCTTTGGGGGTTCCTCACTTTTATTCTGAGGCTGGCTTTCATCTCTTGGCTTCCCTCAGCTCTCTCCAGTTTTGGTTTGCTTAACATCATATGGTGATGTGTGCTGGGCTCAATATATCTCCAAACATCTGTGTCTCTGTTCTCTAAATGTCTCTTCTGTGTCAGTTCTGCTCTGAAGTTTCTGTTGGCTCTCTCTCTGAAGGCTCTGACTCTCTCCAAAATGTTTACTCATTTAAAGGATTCCAGTAAACTAATCAAGACCCACCTGAAATAGGTGGAGTTAAATCTCTAATCAAAAACTTACACCACATTACTTCCCTAACCAAATGGAATGGGTGTATCTCTCCCTCCAAATTTTCTCCAGCACTTTGTATCTCTCAGTTCATTTTTCAGCAGTTTTATTCACACAACATAGAACACAACCTAAGGTTGAATCAGGATTATAATATGAGTTTGTGGGGTAAATAATTCCTTCAAACTAGCAGAGGTGAGTTGAGTGCATTGGTGGTGGAGTGTGGAGGTTGGGGTGCAGGACATGGGGTGTCACTTTTGAGCCATCTCTATCCATTACAAAACATGACCATTGCCATGATAAACACCAATGTGCAAATGTCCACTCATGTCCATGCTCTTAGGTCCTCAAAGTATACATCTAAGTGCAGGGTTGCAGGCATGACAACTCACACCTAGCTTCCTGTGGAGTCACTGCTCTCTAGATTGGTTGCACCACATTACTTTCCTGACCACAGGGAAAAGGTCCATCTCCCTCTCCAAATTTTTCCCAGCATTTGCATCTCTTAGTTCACTTTTAACCAGTTTTATTCACACATCATACAACACAACCTAAGTAAAATTCAATGGTTTCTGTTATAATCACATGGCCTTGGTCTTACCAGCACAATCTAAGAGTCTCCATTTCCTTTGCAAAGTAGCCTATACCCCTCCCTCATATCCCCTGGTTATTGACATTTAGCTTTGTCATATTGCTGTTGTTACATTCAATGGATAGATATTGTAATTTTACTGTTAACTAGAGGATTCATTTCAATTGACTGTATTTTTCACCACATGGCATCCCATTTTAAACACCTTGCAATATGGACATTCATTTGTTATCCTACATATTCACGTATCTGTCCATTTAATCACCATCATTGCCCACTCTAGGCAATGGTAGACTATACTTTCCCAGTCCTTACCCCTCTATTTTTCTTCTTTGTGTCATACATGACAACAGCCCTCCTCCCTCAACCATACTCACACTCAGTTTTGCTCAGAGTACATATATATTGTGCTACCATCAAATAGTACTGTGCTATCAATTTCTGGATTGTTACAATCAGTCCTGTTGAACATTCTGTACTCCTTCCTCACTAAATGCCAAATATCTACCCTCTTTCTTTCTCCTGATAATCCATGTTCTTAAATTTAACCCTCAAAGTAAACTCATTAATATTAATTCCTGTTAATAAGAACATACAGTATTTGTCTTTTTTTATATGGCTAGTTTCATTTTTCATATGTCATCGAGGTTCATCCACATTGTTGCAGTTTTATGACTTTAGTCTGTCCTTTAGCTGCATAAAATATCCATCATATGTATGTACACATTTGTTTAGCCACTTGTCCATTGATGGACATTTGGGCTGCTTCCATCTCTTGACAAACATTAGTAATGCCACTACAAACATCGGTGTGAAAATGTGGAATGGGATTGTTGGGTCATATAACAATTCTATACTTTGCTTCCTTAGGAACAGCCAATATGCTTTTGAGTGTTTACATCATTCAATGTTCCCACCCACATGAATAAGTGTGCTTCTTTCCCCACATTCACTCCAGCGTTTGCAATTTTCTGTTTTTTGATAATAGGTGATATGGTTTGGATATGCATTTTCCTAATAGCAAGTGAAGTTGAGCATGTTTTATATATTTTTAAGTCATTTGTATTTCCCCTTCTGAAAAAATGTCTGTCCATGTTTTTGCCCATTTTTAAATTGGGTTCCTTGTTTTTTGTTGTTGTTGAGTTGTAGCACTTAATTTTGAAGAAATTCCATTTAGCTATTTCTATTTTCATTGCTCATGATTTTGGGTTAAAATTCTACAAAACCACCTCCTATAACAAAACCTATAAGATATTTCCCTACATTTTTTCCTAAACATTTTATGGTCTTAGCTTTAATTTTTAGAGCTTTGATACTTAGTTTTTGTATAAGGTGTGAGATAGGAAGTCTTCGTTCATTTTTGTTTATGGATATCCATTTTTCCAAGGACCATTTAATGAAGTGGCTGCTCTGTTCCATTTCAATTGGCTCGACAGTCTTATGAAAGATCAACTGTGTATAGATGATAGGGTCTATTTCTGAATACTCAATTCAATTCCATTGGTTAGTATATCTATCTTTATGCCAGCATCGTGCTGTTTTGACCACTGTACCTTGTAGTATGCTTAAAAGTCAGGCAGTATGAAACCTCCCACTTCATTCCTCTTTTTCAAGATACTGTCCCTTATAAATAAATTTGGTTTATGATTTTTATATTTCAGGAAATCATGTTGTTGTGATTTTAATCAGTACTGCTTTGAAAGTATAAGTTAATTAGGGTAGAATTTATATCTTAATTATATTTAGTCTTCCAATCCATGAACACAGTGTGTCCTTCCATTTATTTGTTTTTTTCTGATTTATTTTAGAAATTTCTAGTCATTTTCCTTTGTTTAGTCTTTTGGGGGCTTGGTCAAATTTCTTCGTAAATATTTTATTGTTTTTTGGTATTGTTAATGGAGTTTCTTCCTTGATTCCTCCTAAGATAGCTTACTACAAGTGTATAGAAACACTACCGATTTTGGGGTGCTGATCTTGTTCCCTGCTACTTTGCTGCACTCATTTATTTACTCTAATAGCTTTCCTGTAGATTTTTCAGGAATTTTGACATATATTATCATGACATCTGCAAACAGTGAAAGTTTTACTTCTTCCTTTCCAATTCATATATCTTTTATTTATTTTCTTGTCTAATTTGTTGTAGGCAGAATTTCCAGCACAATGTTGAATAACAATGGTGATAGTAGGCATCCTTGTCTTGTTCTTGGTCTCAGAGGGAAAACTTTCAGCCTTTTCTGAGTATGATGTTAGCTGGGGGTTTTCATATATTCCCTTTATCGTGTTTCATAAGTTCTCTTTTATTCCTATCCTTTGAACTATTTTTCCCAAGAAAGTATGTTAAATTTTATCAAATGCATTTTTTACATCAATCAAGATGATCATATGCTTTTTCTGCATTGATTTTTTTTGATGTGACATATTACATTAATTGTTTTTCTTCTGTTGAACCACTCTTATATACCTGCAATAAATCCCACTTTGTTGTGGAGTATAATTGTTTTAATGTTCTGCTGGATTTGATTTGTGAGCATTTTTATTGATGATTTTTGAATCTACATATATTAAATAAATTGATCTCTAATTTTCTCTTCTTGTAGTGTCACTTTATGGCTTTGGTATGGGTGATGTTGGCCTCATAGAATAAGATACATAATTTTCCTCCTCTTCAAATTTTTGAAGTGTTTTAACAGAAATGATACTAATTCTTTCTTAAATGCTTGGTAGAATTCACATGTGAAGCCAACTGGTCCTGGACTTTTTTTTCTGGAATTTTTTCTAGTTTGCAAGCTGCTGGAATGCAATATATAAGAAATAAAATGACTCTTAAAAATGGGAATTAATTAAGTTACAAGTTTACAGTTCTAAAACAATGAAAATGTCCAGTTAAAAGCAAGGCTATGGAAAGTCCAATCTAAGGTATCCAGGGAAAGATACTTTGTTTTAAGAAGGCCAATGATGTTTTGTGTTTCTTTCCCAACTGGAAAGGCACATGGTAAACATGGTGACATCTGCTTTCTCTCAAGACTTCTTGTTTCATGAAGCTCTGCCAGGGGCATTTTTCTTCTTTATCTCCAAAAGCTGCATGGAATCTCCTGGCCCTCATGGCTCCTAAGCTTTTTCCAAAATGGTCCCCTCATACCTTAAACAATTGGTCTGCCCTCACAAGATTGGATTAAAAATAAAAGGACATGGCTTTTCTGGGGTACATAACAGTTTCAAACTAGTAAACTAGTTAAAGGTCCAAAAATTCTTTTTTTTATTTTCTCAAAGAGCCAACTTCTGGTTTAGTTGATTCTCACAATTCTTTTCATGGTCTCAATTCCTTTTATTTCTCTCTACTCTTTGTTCTTTCTTTCCTTCTGTTTTCTTTGGAGTTAGTTTCTGTTCTTTTTATAATTTCTCCAGGTAAGCATTTAATACGTTAATTTTTGCTCTTTCTTCTTTTCAATATATGCATTTAGGACATTCTATTTCCCTCTCAGCACTGACTTTGCTGCATCTTATGAGTTTTCAAATGCTGTGTTTTAATTTTCCCTTTCCTCGAGATATTTACTGATTTCTCATGTAATTTTTTCCTTGACCCACTTGTTGTTTAATAATATGTTGTTTAGCCTCCATATATTTATGAATGTCCAGGGCTTCCACCTGTTAATGATTTTCAACTTCATTCCATTATCATCGAAGAAAGTGTTTTGTATAATTTCAATCTTTTGAAATTTATTGAAACTTATTTTAAGACCTAATATGTGATCTAGTGTGAAGAATGATCCATGAGCAATTGAGAGAAATATGTATCCTTCTTTTGTGAGTATAATGTTTTGTAAATGTTTCTTATTTAGGTCAATTACTGTATTATTCAAAGTCACTGTTTCCTTATTTTCAGTCTAGACATTCTATCCATTCATGAGAGCAGTATATTGAAAATTCCAACTATTTTGTGAAGGGTCTTACTTCTCCCTTCGATGTTATCAGTGCATGCCTCATGTATTTGGTGTTACTCTGCTTCAGTGTATAGATATTTATAATTTTTATCATGATTCTTGATGAATTGTTCCTATAATTAATGCACAGTGTCTTTCTTTGCCCCTTTTAATTGTTTTTCATATGAAGACTAATATATAATGTATTAAAATAGTTATCTGTGCTCTTTACTAGTTTTGACTGGGTGAAATATCTTTTTTCATTCTTTCACTTTCAATCTGTTTCTGTCCTTGGGTCTAAACTGATTCCCTTGTGGAGAGCATATAGTTTGGTCCTGTTTTGTAATCCATTTTTATAGTCTATATTTTTGATTGGGGACTTTAATCCATTAACATTTAATGTTATTACAATAAAGCCAGTGCTTTCTGCTAACATCTTGTCTTTGGGATTTTTAGAGGTCATAAGTTTTTTTCTCTTTTTACCCTTACTGATAGATTTCATTCTATGCTCTTCTCCTGATATGTCTCTCCTGTGTTTTCCTAACTGTTTATAATGCTACATTTAGGATTTCTCATAGCACTAGTCCTCTAGCCACAACCTCTTTAAGTAACTATTTGTCTGAAAATATTTTAAATTCTTCATCAATTTTGAATGACAGTTTTGTTGTGAATGAATTCTAGCTGACAGTTTTTCTCTTTCATAATCTTAAATAAGTCATATCATTGCCATCTTACCTACATGGCTTCTACTGAGATATCCGCACATAATCTCATCATGCTTACACTGTATATGATCGATCATTTTCTCTTTCTATTTTCAGATTCTCTGTTTGTCCTTTACTTTTGACAATCTAATTAGTAAGTGTCTTTGTGGAGATTTATGTGGATATATTCTTTTAGGGTATGCTGCCTTCTTGGATCTGTAATTTATATCTTTCATAAGAGATGAAGTTTTCAGTGAGTATTTCATCCATTAATCTTTCTGTCCCTTTTTTTCTCTTCTCCTTCTGAGACACCCCTAACACACATATTCCTGTGCTTTGTGTTGTCATTTAATTGACAATGAAATGAAATGCAATGATTAATAATTAGAGAGTAAATAAACACTTATTATACCTATATCACACACCAATTAACAGGTAATCAGGCTTCATAAACTTAATTTCATTAAATTAATAAAATTAGTTTAATTTAATAAAAATTTTTGGATTATTTATTTTCTAGAAGTGTAATCAAAAAACAAATTGAAGTTAGGCCTCGAACCACATCCATAGCAGTACTCAAAAACTGAAAGGTATAGATGTCATAGCAAACACAAGGTAATTTTTAAAGCTGGATCCATGTCTCATTCCCAGCTCCAGGGGAGTCAAAATTCTATTCTGACTTCCTGATCCAATTTTACTGGATGACCCACTCAGCCTGTCTGATTTCCAGGCTTGGAACTGGAAACATTTTCTCTATTTGTATCTTAATAAGGCATGAAGGCTCTGTTTGTGGGCAAATAGAGAAAAATTTGGTCACAAAGCTGCAAGACTAAAAGAGTCTAGCAGCCACAAGAGGCTTGATTACAATGCTCACTCATCATAGCAGTGTTCTTGAACTTTGGGCATTTAGATGCCCTCTCCTCTTAGGAACTTTCTGGGGTTGCCAAATTGATACCAGTGAAATTGTTGAGTTCACTGCTCAATTTGTTCAAATGGTCAAAGCCTTCTTGAGATGGGCAGTATTTCAGAAGCGAAAGAACTTACTGCCAGGCATGTAACAGGAGATCAGATGACCTATAAGTCTAAAAATACATCTCCCTGAACTTCAATGCTTCTGATCACTGCATAGTACTAAATCATGGGCTAGTTTTATGATAGTGAGCAAAATGACTCAAGATGTCAAGTTTAGTGGTGGTCTAATTATTGAGCATGAACAGGTCGATTACATGCTTGGTCACAGAAATTGTGTAAGAAAATAGTTGCCTTGATATTATGAGTGGCATGATTTTTACTATTATAATGCAGTATAGGTCACTTATAGGTAAAATTGAAGCTACTCTACATGTCAGGTGGGCCAATTTTGCTTAGATCCAGCTTCATCTACCAAGATAGTTTTGGAATTGTATTGGGTTAGATTTGGGCAGTCAAGGCTCTTCAGTAATAAATATTAAGGGATACCTTTAGTGATCATAAGACTCTAAATTTGAAAAACAAGATAAATGGGCACAAGTGAGTACCAGCCACACAGTTTTTTCAGTCCTATGTCTGATTGTCCTCACCCCACTCCTGTGAGAAGCAGCAGTGAGAGATCTGCTCCCTGAATGGGGGAAGGCTACAGACTGGGACAACTGAGGGTATTCTTCAACATATATAAATTAGAGGACACGTACCCATATTGAGGCAGACTTTTGCTGAAAAAAAGAGAGAAATGGTACCTGCAGTCCACCTGACCTGATGAGGTGCAGCCTGTGCTCTGAAGGCACACAGCTATGAAGATGGTTATGTCACTGAATAGGGAGGTATAAGGGTAGTGTAGTGGAAGAATTCTCACCTGCCATTTGGGAGACCAGGGTTCAATTCCTACCCCATGCACTTTCCCCAAAACAAACAAACAAGCAAACAAATGAAAAGCCAAACAAAAACAAAAATTCAACAAATGGTGCTGCAATAAGGGGATACTCACATGGGAAAAGAATGAAATGTGACCCTGCCATACAGCATATAAAGAAAAAAAGTTATCGAACAATGCCATCCACTGAGCAGAACACAAAATGTGAAAGAATTGAATGAGCTTTTGAGAGACTACCCCCAACATTATTTCAGGCTGACTGGAACAGGTCTATACCCACTGCATGGCAACCCAACACTGTTTTGGCTAATAAACATGGATGACCCAACTATTAATGCAGTGACCTTAAACAAACCTAGGTCTTGAGGATGATGATAAATGGAGCAACAATGGGAGAAAGCAGGCTTCTTTTTCCCACAGAGACATTGCTGTAGTGCTCAATGTCTGCTCCCATCCCTGAGGCCAAACACTGTATATGCTGGTTCTGGAGGTGACTGAGTAGAAGAACAAAACTGAAACTGGCTGGTGAGAGAGGTGAACAGATGGAGATCAAACCTGACCAATAGGAAAATCCCAGACAAAAGAAATAAAATGACCTCTATAATAAACTAAACATGAAAATCAGATACATTGACACCAGCAAAAGTCACAACTTATAGCAGTAAAAATGAAGATCTGTCTCAACCAAAGGAACAAGCTAACCCCTCAACTGAGATTCATGAATTGAAATAAATATTTAGTGATGCTAGAACATATCTTCTAAATCAATTCAATGAGTTGAAGGAAAATATGAAAAAAACATGAAGGTTATAAAGAAAACACAAGGTGACCATACTGAAGAACTTGAGCACTTGAAAAAACTGATGGCAGAAATTATGGGAATGAAAGAAAATATGTAAGTGATTAAAAGCAAAATGAGGACATACAGCAGCAGATTTTAAGAGGCAGAACAAAGAAATAGTGAACCAGAAGACAGGATATCTGAAATTGTACACACAAAATAAGATAGGGAAAAATGGAAAAATTTGAGCAGGCTCTTAGGGAACAGAATGACAATATGAATGAATATACATGCTATGAGTGTTTCATAAGGAGAAGAGAGAGGAAAGTGGGCAGAAAGAAAAATGGAGAAGATAATCAATGAAAATTTCCCAACTCTTATAACTGATATAATACTACTGGTCCAAGAAGTGAAGCATACCCTATACAGAATAGATCTAAATAGACCTATGCCTAGACACTTAATAATCAGATGAATAAAAATAAAGACAGAGAATTCTGAAAACAGCAGGAGAAAAGCACATACATTTTCCCTTTCACATACAAGTTTTGAAATGAGAAACAACAGACCCAGCTGATGTTAGCCATGGGCCTTCTAACCAGACACAGGTGTGGCAGATACATTGGCCTTTCCTGAATCAAGGTAACTTTCTCTGGATACTTCAGTTGGATATTTTTAGAGCATTAGAACTGTAAACTTGCAACTTAATTTCCTTTTTAAATTGTTTATACATTCCATTTCTCATATATTGCATTCCAGCAGCTTTAACAAACTAAAACAGATTTGGTGCCAGGGAAGTGGGGGCACTACTGCATTTTGCAAATAACAAACATTTTTAAATGTTTTTTCAATGATAAGAAAATATTCCCAAAGAATTGTGAACAGTTTGAAAGAGAGGGCCTGCAATGCCTGTTCTAGTTTGCTAGCTGCTGGAATGCAACACATCAGAGACAGATTGGCTTTTAATGAAAGGGAATTTGTTTTGTTAGTTCTTCAGAGGAAAGGGAGCTAACTTTCCACTGATGTTCTTTCTTACCTGGGAAGGCACAGGATGGTCTCTTTTGGCCTTCTCTCCAGGCCTCTGGGTTGCAACAACTTTCCCTGGGGTGATTTCTTTCTGCATCTCCCAAGGCCTGGGCTGAGCTGTGAGTGCTGAGATGAGGTATGCTGAGCTGCTTGGGCTGTGCTACATTGGGCTCTCTCATTTAAGCACCAACCAATTAAGTCAAACGTCATTCATTGCAGCAGGCACACCTCCTAACTGACCGCAGATGTAAATCAGCAACAGATGAGGTTCACGTAGCATTGGCTTATGTCCATAGCAACAGAATTAGGTGCCTTCACCTGGCCAGTGGATGACTGAATCTAACTACCACAAAGCCTTAAAGAGAATGTTGGTAGAATTGTGGACTCTAAGGATGATTCTGATAAGACCTTAAACAGAAACGATGCTTGTGTTACTGCAAACTTGAAGGAAGGTGTTCCTTGTTCTAAAGTGGCAGATAATTTAGCCAAATTGTTTCCTGATTTGGGCTGGAAGTTAGAATTTAAAATTGGCAAGCTGTGGTACTTAATGGAAGAGATTTCCAAACTAAATGTGCAAAATGCTGCCTGGTTCCTTGTAGAAGTGTCCCACATGAGGATTTAACCAAACTTGGAAACAGTCAGGCATTTCAGAGAAAGCCAGAATTGGAGATGGAGTTATCCAGGAAGGATTTCTGGAGAGTCCTATAATCTTATGGCTTTGATGCTTACATACTAAATAGAAAACCAAGAAGAGTGTTGTGGTATCAATATAATCAGAAACAATGCCAGTATGGACAGAAAGGGATAGAAAAGGCAAATTGAAAGAAAATTGGCTTCAGGAGCAGAACCATGGAAATTAAAATCTGAAGCAAAGAAACCTTGGTCCAGAAGAGTGGACCCACCTATCCACATGGAGAGGCTGAGTTTGCCCCAAAGGCAGAAGCAGGCCTTCTGCCTCCAAGAGTTTTGGTGTCTCAGGCTTGTGAGAGGGTAGAGCATGTTCCCTGAGAATTAGCAAGAGCCTTGTTGCTGACTCACTGATTTGAGGGGTTGAGCATGTGCCTAGGAGAGGACAGAGAGCTGGGGTGCTGCCCTGATAATTGGGGATGGTAAAGCTGAGATAAAGTTAGTCTCTCCAGTGTCCCACAAGATTGCATACCACATTCCAGGGCTTGGAGTGAGAAAGGCTGCTGCATAGGCTTTTAGGAAGGGTGAGACTGATACTTTCTAGAACCCTAAGGATAATTGACTCTCAGACTTTGAAACCTAGTGGAGTTTGCCCTGCAGATTTTTGAAACTGTTTGGGACCTGTGCCTACTGTGTTCTTTCTAATATATACCTATGGAAATGGGAATATGCTCCTTATGACTATCCCTCCTTTTTAAATTGGCAGAAGAAAATTTCTGAGTTTTACAGGTCCAGAGTTAGAGGAGAATTTTGCCTTGGTACAGTTCTTTCTAATATATCCCTATGGAAATGGGAATATGCACCTTATGACTATCCCTCCTTTATAAATTGGCAGCAGAAAATTTCTGAGTTTTACAGGTCCAGAGTTAGAGGAGAATTTTGCCTTGGTACAGTTCATGCCTATAACTAACCTTGATGAAATTTTGTATGGGGCTTGACTTTGTATCATATTTGTATTGTTACTGAAATGGTTTAAGGCTTTGGAACATTGTAATGGATTGAATGTATTTTGTAAATAGAAAGAACTTGTCTGTTTGGGATCCAGAGGATGAAATGTGCCAGTTTGAAACTATTATGTGCCATAAAGAAAAACCATGCTTTTAAATTGCCATTCAGTAATGCTCATTGGGATCTTTTGAATAAGTTGCTTCCATTGAGATCTGACACACCCAGTTGTGGGTAGGACCTTTTGAATAGGTGGTTTCCACAGAGATGTGTCTCCACCCATTTAAATTTGGGTTGCCTACTGGGGCCCTTTAAGAGGGAAGAAGCTTGGAGAAAGCTTCAGAACCCATGCAGTCAGAGACCTTTGGAGATGAGGAAAGAAAACAACCTTCAGGAAAATGCTTGAAATTAGAAGCTGAAGACTCCACCAGATGCCAGTAACATATCTTCCCAGCTGACAGAGGTGTTCCAGACCCATCAGCCTTTCTTGAATCAAGGTACTGTTCACTGGATGCCTTAGTTTGGACATTTTTATAGCCTTAGATCTGTAAATTTTCAACCTAATAAATTTCCTTTGTAAATTTCAACTTAATAAATTTCCTTTTTAAAAGCCATTCCATTTCTTGTTTACTGTATTCTTTCAGATTTAATAAACTAAAACAGGGTGTTTTACATAACTCTTACAAATTTTATTTTGCATTCGTTTATACAGATAGAAGTTGTGTTTGCTTTACCTTATTTACCTTCTTTTGTGGAATGAATTAGGTCCCACACAAAGATGTTCATGTCCTAAACTTTGTCCTTTGAAAGAAAACTCATTTGTAAGTTTTCTTCAAAGAAATAGGATCTTTCTTCAAAGATCCTATTACTTAAAGTGAGGGCAAGTTAAATCAGTGTGTATTTAATGCAATACTGCTAGAGGTCTTATAGGCAAAATAAATTTGTTAGAAGGGGAAAGAGAGGGAGAGAAATATTCATATGGCAAAGGCAGAATTTGAGTCATATAATGCTGGAATTCCACAACCATAATTCTACAGCTTTAAGAGAAACTGTGATGTTGCCAACATTTTAATTTTGGACTTAGAGCTTCCAAACATATACTGCTTTGTATTTTATTTTAAAATGCCTAAAATTTAAAATTTTCTGCCTCAGAATCATTTATATTTTTGATTGAATGCATACCTCTATTATGATTTCATTACCTAAAATAAAACAGCATTTGAATTAGACAGATGTGTTGAAAAATATGTTGAAAACTTTACATAAGTACTATGAAATCCTTCAGAGTTAACATTTTTGTCAACTTTGTCTAAATAATGAAATTGCAATCATTTTCAAAATTTAATAAAATATTATATTTATCTCAATATTTTGATTTACATTTATTTTATCACAATTACCTAGGATTTTGCTGAATTGTGATATTATCTTTTTGATTTATTGAATGATTTTATTTTTCTATTTTTATAAATGGATAAGAAATTTCACATAAACTATTTTATGCATTCCCAATATATTTTTAGAACTGTATATGAACAAATACAATAAACAGATTTCTCAATATGCCAGAAGTCTATATAATAAATATATAATAAAATTGCTATACTTTGAATTAAGACTTTGTGCCACATACTTAAAAATTCATTTAACAAATGAAAAATGTGAAAACACTTTGTTAAAAATGTTTTAACAAAAAACAAATGTGGAGATGATAATTGGCCACACAGATTTTAAAAATATATATGTGGAACTTGAATATATTGAAGCAGTTTATTGATTAAACAAAACACTAAAAAATGAAGATAGAAGATGAAAACACAAATAGACCTGAAAAACATGAATATTGCACAGAGAATTAAATGAAATTTCATATACATACACACACTTACACCCATGTGCAAAATTTAAGATATAGCAAGTTTATTATTTTGGCAAATAGAGAATAAAAGAAGAAAAAATGGCTGACATTTCCTTAAAACTATAAAACATGTGAATCCATGTGTTCAGAAACAGAAAAACATTTCAATTAGGATATAGAAAAAGGAATAAATATCTGGTGTGTAGACATTTTTGTTTATCCCTTCAAAGCTACCTTTTGTCTTTCTCAAGTCTTCTTTGTTACCTGGAGTCTAAACAAATTGGATGGAATCAAAGAGCTTTCTGCTCTTGGTTTTGTTGAATATGGCCAAGAGGTGACTACTGGTTTGAGACTGTAATGTACAGAAGAGAAGCCATGTTCTTCTAATCATGTTTCAATCTTGGAGGGGCAGACCTATTGTTTAGAGTGGAAACTTTGGTTAGGTTGTTTCTCTGGAGATGTAATCCACTCAGTTGTGACTGTGAGCTTTTGATTAGATTATTTCCATGGGGTTGTGACTCCACACATGCAATGTGGACCTTAGTTTACTAGAATCCTCAAAAGAGCCAACACAAGGAAACATTTTTGGAGGAAGGCCAGACACAAACATTTGGAGATGCTGGGAGTGCTGACACAGATGCTTGGAAAGCCATTAGAAACCAGATCCTAACAAACATTGCCAGGGGCCTTCCCTGAGATGCTAAGCAACTCAGAACTTGGAGAAAGCCGATACTGAGAATCTAAGAGAGAGCCTCCAGATGCTTGGAGAGGAAGCCACTGAAATCAGAAGCACAATGCAATGAACCATGAGCAAAGACCTCAGGCACCAGCCACATGACTTCCTAGTGGACAGAGAAATCCTAGACACCATTTGGCTTTTCTTCAGGGTCAAGGTATCTATCTCTGGATGCCTTAGTTTGGACATTTTTGTGGCCTTAGTACTGTAAACTTGTAACTTAATAAATCCTCTTTATAAAAGCCAGTCATTTCCTGTATATTTCATTCCATCAGCATTAATAAAGTGGAACAAAAGGCCTTTCACAAAATCAGATGGCAGGAGATGAGTGTTTTCAAAAGAGTTTATTCTCAGTTCTTATTTTGTGGATGACCCTGAGGCTGGTAGACTTTTAACTGATGCTCACTGCTCTTTTCAGGCAGCCCCTCAATCTAGCTCTCACCTCTTATCTCCTTTTTACTTCTTTTTCTTTCCATTCACCATTCTATATTGATGGCTATTCTACAAAATAAATGACCTACACTCTTCAAAATGTCTTCAATGAATAAAAACTCTGCCTTTTCAAGATTAAAAGGATATATTCATTGAATGATTGTTTATTGGATATTAAAATGCAGGTATAGACATAGATATAGATGAAAATGTAAATATAGACATAAATCTGTTATTGAGATATTTTGCAACATTCACATAAGGTATGGGAATGTATAATAGTGGTGAATCTAGTATTTATCTCTTTATGTTATTACTTGCTTTTCAATCTATTGCTATTAATTTATACTTATTCAGTCTAGGTTACATCTATTCAATCTGGTGATGGTCTCATTTCACTTTTTTTCCATGTGAGTATCCTGTTATTGCAGCACCATTTGTTGAATTTTTGTTTGTTTCTTATTACTTTGTTTTGGTTTTTAATATTCCTGGCATATTGATAGCATATTGTCTCAGAAATGTATATAATGAGTAAAGTGCATGTCATTTAGCTCAATAAGCTGAAAGTGTACTCAATTTTAAAACCATAATAATTAACACAATAATTAGTGAAAGATACATAAGTAATAAAGAAAGAAAATTAATAATGATATGTTCTAAAAAATACTACAATTTTTAACACTATAATAACATTTGTTGGTAACTGAGTCAGTTAGAATGACCAAGAAACCTGTCTTAAAGTACTTTTCCTTGTATTTTTTCCTTCTCACTAAAAGCACTTTTTAGTGAGAAGGAAATAATAAAACTTTGTTTATTATATTATAAATATGCCAGGAATATTAAAAACCATAGTCTTTTTTGGAATACCTAAACTAAGAAAAAGACAAATTTAACATTCCTACCTACTGAATTTCATCCTTAGGAAAATCCGGTTCTGTTACCTTGAATAATTCAGAAACCAGACAATAATATGATTTGAATATTAATTCTTTGTTTTATTATTTTCACGACTGCTTATATAAGGATTTTAACTACTTTTGACTATGATGTGAAATTAATAAAACTTTGTTTTATTATTTAAATTTAAATTGTAGTATTTTTAGAACATATTAATTTTCTTTCTTTATTACTTATTATATATCTTTCATTAATTATTGTGTTAATTATTGTGGTTTTAAAATTGAGTGCACTTTCAGCTTATTGAGCTAAATGACATGCACTTTACTCATTATATACATTTCTGAGACAGGTAAGTAGGGATAAGTTACCTATATGTATACATATGGTCTTGAACATTTTTTACTCAAAAACTGAAAGGGAATGAGTGGTTTTTATTATTAAGAATTCACAACATTTTTACAAGTCATTTGTTACAAAACAATAGATCAAATTTTTTATTATTATACATTTTTATATCACTCAAGTTGTTTACCTATAGAATGAAATGTATGCTTTGCTGGTTTGAAAGTATTATGTACCCTAGAAATGTCTTGGGTTAATCCTAATGCAATCTTGTGGAGGTAGCTGTTTCTTTTAATCCTGATTCAATATTGTAGGTTGGAAATATTTGATTAGATTTTCTCCATGGTCTTATAGCACACCCAGTTTTAGGCATGATCTTTTGATTAGATGGCAATGTGACTCCTCCCATTCTAGGTGGGCCTTGATTAATGTACTGAAATCCTTTAAAAAAGGAAACATTATGGAGAAAGTAAAAAATGACAGAAACCTCTGTTTGAATCAATCCAGCATGATATGAATGCTTATCTCATTAGCATTGCAGCAAAAATAAAACTTGAATCATATTTTTCGAACATTGTTATTCAATATACCTTGTCTTGCATGCTCTGTCATGTCAACTGCCAGAAAAAAAGTCTAAATATTTTACTCATTTTCTGTATTTATGTTGGAAGAGAAACTTTGCCACTAAGATCCAATTTTCAACAGCATATATAAATATACAAGTACCTATTTTTTCTAGTTTGTCAGTTCCTGAAATACAATATACTGGAAATGGAATGGCTTTTAAAAAGGGGAATTTAATAAGTTGCTAGTTTACAGTTCTAAGGCCGTGAAAATGTTGCAATTACACAAGTCTATAGAAATGTCCAATCAAAGGCATCCAGGGATAGATACCTTAGTTCAAGAAGGCAGATGAAGTTCAGGGTTTCTCTCTAAAGTAAAAAGGCACATGGTGAACACAGTCACAGTTTCTCTCCTGGCTGGAAGGGCACCTGGTGAGAAGGTGTCACCTGCTAACTTTCTCTCCTGGCTTCCTGTTTCATGAAGCTCCCCAGGAAATGTTTTCCTACTTCATCTCCAAAGGTCACTGGCTTGTGGGCTCTCTGCTTCTCGTGGCTATGTCATTCTTCTCTGATGTCTCTGAATCTCTCATTCTCCAAAATGTTTCCTCTTTTATAGGACTCGAGAAAACCAATCAAGACCCTCTCAAATGGGTGGAGACATATTCCCCTAATCTAGTTTAACAGCCACTCTTGATTGGGTTACATCTCCAGGGAGATGATCTAATTACATACACTATTGAATAGGGATCATTCTGCCATTATGAAATGGGATTTTGATTAAAACATGGCTTTCCAAGGGTACATATATCCTTTCAAATCAGGACACTATTTTATTTAGTTGCACTATTAAAATGTTTTGTGTGCATTAGAAAGGAAAATACAAATGAAATTTAGCATAATAAAATTAGGATTACAGCAACAGATTTAAATATTTATCTCTACTTACTCCACAAAGACAAAGAATGGCTAAATTATGAGTAAATTTTATATGCATAAACACAAAGACAATGAGGAAAGAAGTCACAAAAAAGGGGACTCATTATATTCTCTGTATGATAGAAGTGTTTGTACATAAAGGGATTAAAATTCCACATGTGCTCTACCCCAAAAGTGAAGAATCTACTATCTTCCTGGAAGAAATAATGAAATGTACAGACTGCAGACATTGAAGCAAAGGAAGCAACAGGCTGGAGATAAAAGGCACTGTATAAGGGAGATGGGAATGAGAGATCAAGGAAATGAAATTTTTTAGTGAATATAGATAATATAAAATGTGAAGCCCTTAATTATTCTCAAGAACTTTCATGAGATGCTGGTAACAATCTTCACTCAACTGGGACAATATGTATTTTTTTTCTGGAGTAACTGACTCCTTGAAATCCCCTTAAATCTTCACAAACCTTGAGAGTGAAGTTCAATTCATCAAGGTCCATGCATGTTGCACTTATAATATACTTCCTCTTCTTAAATATGAATTTGAAGCTGAAGATTCTCAGATGTTTGTGGATGATCTATAATTTCAAAGACAGAGAACTAAAGAATAATACTGACAGAAGTAAGAGTACCTTAATAAGCAGAGATATTGCAAGGAAGAGAATTAAACATTAACATAAACATGCAGAAAAATCTTTTATGGCAAAAAAAGAGAGAAACCCTCTAAATACTGCTGGTTAAAAATACCTTATAAAAGCAGACAAAGTTCTTTATATTTGAAAATATTATAGAAGATATAAAACCATAGATAGAAATATGGAAGAAAATGTTAGGTAAATTCCCTAAAGAGTAAAGGTAAGAAATAGAGAACTAGAATATTGGAGACAAATGATAGGAAACAATATCAATGATGGAAACTATACTTAAATAATTCTAGATAAAGCAAAGAGAAAGGAAAGGAAGGGTAATTTTATTTTAAAAATTACAAAATTATTCATCAAAATGAAGGAAATTAATTTAGAAAGAAAAGACCCAGACCCAATACATCCCAGAGAAGTAACTTAGAAAGAAAAATAAAAACCTAATGTGGCAAAGTCTTGTGGAATTCTAGAGCACCAAAAGTAGAATTTTCTAAGATCATCAAATTAAGGAATCGAAAGAAAGAAAAAAAGGATGAGAGAGACAGAGACATGCAAAAAGAGAGAGTGAGACATTTACATTTAAATGCTGTGAGATTATCATGGGGGATGATTCATTAACACAATTGCAAGTTGCTAGTGGGGCAGAGGAAAGAAACATACAAAATATAAAGAAAATCAATTTTCAAATTAGATTTCCTTGCACAAACAAAGCAGCATATTGGGAGATGCTGGAATTTTTTCATATTGATCATATATTTGTTGTTTGTTTTGGCCTTCCAATTTGTAATACTATTTCACTGCTTATGGATTTGTTGGGTTAAATCTAATTTCTTTCAAAAATTAAAACTCATTAAATATATCTTCACTTGAATAAAATATTCAACCCAAGAAAATAAGATTAGCATATGCTAAAATAGATACCTCTTTCAGCTGGGAAGGCAGACAAGAACATCAGCTAGCTTTCTCCCTTGGCTTCTTCATGAGAATTTGCCAGTGACATTTTCCTTTTGTGTCTCTGTCATAGTTTGCTAGGTGCAAGAAGCTGATATGCCAGAAGCAGAATGGCTTTTATGAGGAAGAATTTATTAAGTTGGAAATTTACAGTTCTAAGGCTGTGAAAATGTCCCAATTAAAGCAAGTCTATAAAAATGTCCAAATTAAGGCACCAAGAAGAGGTAACCTTCACTCAAGAAGGATTTATGAAGCTCAGGATTTCTCTCTCTACTGAAAAGGTACGTGGTGAGCATGGTGATATCTGCTAACTTTCTCCCCAGGCCTCTTGAGTCATGAAGCTCCACCAAGGGCTTTCCCCTTTTTCATCTCCAAAGATCAGTGACTACATAGGTTCCCAACTCTCATGGATCTCATAGCCCTGTAGCTCTTTCCAAAATGTTTCTTCTTTTAAAAGATTCAAGTAAGCTAATCAAGACCAGTCTGGAATGGGTGAATTCACATTTCACTCTATACAAATGAGTGTGTCACATCTCCATGGAGATAATCTAATCAGGTTTCTTACCTACAGTGATGAATATGGATTTTTTTAAAAATGGCTGCCTCCACAAGATGGATCAGGATTAAAATACAGCTTTTCTAGGATACGTAATTCTTTCAAAATGGCACATTCCACCCTCTGGACCCTGGAAAAGACATATTTTTTTCCCCATAAACAAAATAAATTAATTCAATCACAATTTCAGAAACACTTAAACCATTTCAGTAAAATACAAGTATAATACAAGATTAAAACAAGTAAAAAGTTAGTTACAGGCACAGTCTGTCCTAAGGTAAGATTATCCTCTGGCTCTGGACATGTAAAACTCAGAACAAGTTATTTGCTGCCAACATATAAAGGAGAAATAGCCTTAGGATATATATAGCTATTTCAATAGGGAGGAGTTGGAAGGAAGACAGGTTCACCAGACACAAGCAGTTTTGAAAACCTACAGGGCAATGTCCATTCGATTTCAAAGTCTGAGAGTCATTTATCTTTGGGGGTTCAGAAAGTAGCTGTCCTGCCCTTTCCAAGGGCTTATGCAGTGGCCCACATCTTTCTCAATACAACCTTGCGGAACATTGGAGAGGCCAACATTTTCTCAGCTCCACCCTCCCCAAGCATCTGGTCTGCACAAGGGCTCTCTGCCATCTCTGGGACTTATGCTCAACCCCTCCATGTGGAGCAGCCAGGCTCTCCCCAATCCCTAAGGAATGTTCTCCAATCTTTCTAAGGTCTGAAGTGGAGCAACTCTTCCCATGCAAGGAGATGGAAAGCCCACCCTCTGCCTTATGGGCAAACTCACCCTCTCCAAGTGCTTGGGTGTGCTGCTCTTCTGGACCAAGTCTTCTTTACTTGAGCCCCAACCTCTGTGATTCTTCCTCTGAAGACATTTTACCTTCACTTTGTCTCTTTCCTGAGGTCCCCAGTTGAGACTGGTAGCTGTCCAATTTATACAGATCCCATAGCACTCTTATTTGTTTTCTATGTGGTAAGCAAGGATCATTCCCAGCAGTCAGAAGTTTCCACAAATCCTTCCTGGATAACTGCATCTCCAATTCTGGCTCCTTCTGAAATGGCTGACTGGTTCCATATTTGGTTAAATCTTCTCTTGGACACTATTCCCTACTATCTCCCTTTCTGGAAGCCCAGAATTTTCCAGAACATAAATTATGATTTCCTTGTACCCAAGAGTTCAGTTCTCAGCTTATCCCTGTCCTGTCATGTTTCACTATAAGCTGCAAGGAGAAACCAGGTTGTACTTTCAACATTTAATTTGTAAATATCTTCTGCTAAATATGCAAGTTCATGTCTTTTAAGATATGCCTTCTTTCTAAAGCCAGCAGTCAGTTTTGCTAGATTATCTGTCATTTGTAAATAAAGATTGCCTTACTTCCAGTTTGCAATAACACATGACTCATTTCTCTCTGGAGCCTTGTCAGAGGTTCCTTTAGAATCCATATTTCTACCAAAAGTCTCTTCAAAGGACTCTAGGCCTTCTCTATCAAACTCCTCACAAATCATCCAAAATCTTCCCCTTATTCATTATAAAAAACCATCCCAACATGTTTGATATTTATAAACTGAAGCACCCCACTTTTCTGGTACCAAGATCTGTTCTAGTTTGTTAGCTGCCAAAATGTAATATACCAGAAACAGAATCTCTTTTTTTAAAATTTTTTATTAATTAAAAAAATTACAAGAAACAAACATTCCCAGCACATACACTCAGAAGTTCACAATATTATCACATAGTTGCATATTCATCATCATGATCATTTCCCAGAACATTAGCATCAATTCAGAAAAAGTGATAAAAAGACAACAGAAAAATATAACAAACAGAAAAAAAATTTTACAGGCCATACCCCTTACTGATCCCTTTCATTGATCACTAGCATTTCAAACTAAATCTATTTTAACATTTGTTCCCCCTATTATTTATTTTTATTCCATATGTTCCTCTCATCTGTTGACAAGGTAGACAAAAGGAGCATCAGACACAAGGTTTTCACAATCACACAGTCACATTGTGAAAGCTATATCATTATACAATCATCATCAAGAAACAAGGCTACTGGAACACAGCTCTACATTTTCAGGCAGTTCCCTCCAGCCTCTCCATTACATCTTGGATAACAAGGTGATATCTACTTAATGCATAAGAATAACCTCCAGAAAAACCTCTTGACTCTGTTTGGAATCTCTCAGCCATTGACACTTTGTCTCATTTCAATCTTCCCCCTTTTGGTCGACAAGGTTTTCTCAATCCCTTGATGCTGAATCTCAGCTCATTCTGGGATTTCTGTCCCATGCTGCCAAGAAGATCCACACCCCTGGTAGTCATGTCCCACGTAGACAGAGGGAGGGTGGTGAGTCTGCTTGCTGTGTTGGCTGGAGAGAGAGGCCACACCTGAGCAACAAAAGAGGTTCTCTTGGGGGTGACTCTTAGGCTTAATTTTAAGTAGGCTTGACCTATCCACTGTGGGGTTAAGTTTCATATGAACAAACCCCAAGACTGGGGGCTCAGCCTATAGCTTTGGTTGTCCACACTGCTTGTGAGAATATCAAGAATTCAACTTGGGGAAGTTGAGTTCTCCCCCATTCTCACCATTCCCCAAAGGGGACTTTGCAAATACTTTTCCACTCACTGATCAAATCACTCTGGGATTCATTGAGGCATCACTCTGGACAAACCAACAAAATCTCATGTCTTACCAAGGTTCCATGTACTTATGTTGTTCAACCAAGCTATCTACATAAGCTATATTAGGAAATGCACTAGTCAAAGTATAGATTTGTATCAAATAAACATTTTTGCTTTAGTCTCACACATTAGTTGGAATTTTTAAATATTAAGTACCATCTATTTTCAGCACACTGCAGTAATGACATTCCTTTGTTCTTCCACATGCAAAAAAATTTTTTTAATTTGTACATCTAGTCACTATCATTATACACTCTAGGCATTCCTAGATTACACCATCTCAATCTTTATCGTCTATCTTTCTTTGTGATTTCATTTATGTCCCAGCCCTCCTCCCTCTATCATTCTCATATGCAGCTTCACTCAATGTTTTAACATAACTGTATTACAGTTAGGTAATATTGTGCTGTCCATTTTTGAGTTTTTATATTCAGTCCTGTTGCACAATCTGTATACCTTTAGCTCCAATTACCCAATATCTTACCCTATTTCTATCTCCTGATGTTCTCTGTTACCAAGGAAATATTCCAAGTTTATTCACTACTGTCAGTTCATATCAGTGAGACCATACAGTATTTGTCCTTTTGTTTCTGGCTAATCACACTCAGCATAATGTCCTTAAGGTCCATTCATGTTGTTACATACTTCATAACTTTATTCTGTCTTACAGCTGCATAATATTCCATCTTATGTAAATGTCACAGTTTGTTTAGCCAACTGTCTGTTGATGGACATTTTGTCTGTTTCCATCTCTTGGTAATTGTTAATAATGCTGCTATAAACATTGGTGTGTAAATGTCTATTTGTGTCCTTGGCCTCATGTCCTTTGAGTAGAGACATCATATAGATGGGTCCTGTTTTTTAATCCCTTCTGCCAGACTATGTCTTTTGATTGGAGAGTTTAATCCATTAACATTCAGTGTTATTACTGCATGGGTAGTACTTTCTTCTACTATTTTGCCTTCTGGATTTTATATGTCATATCTAATTTTACTTCTTTTTACCTTTACTCACAGAATGTCTTTTAAAAGGGGGAATCTATTAAGTTGCAAATTTACAGTCTAAGGCAATGAAAATGTCCCAAATAAAGCAAGACTATAAAAATGTCCAAATTAAGTCACCAACAACAGTTTACCTTCATCAAGAAAGGCCAATGAAATCCAGGGTTTCACTCTCAACTGGAACACGTCGAGCATGGCAACATCTGCTGGCTTCCTCTCCTGGCTCCTTGTTTCATGAATATCCACTGGGGCATTTTCCTTCTTCATCCTCAAAGGACTCTGGCTGTGTGAGCTCTCAGCCAGCACTCATGGATCTCATGGCTCTGTACCTCTTTCCAAAATGTTACCTCTTTTAATGAATTCAAGTAAACTAATTAAGATCCACCTTGAATAGGTGGATTCATATCTCCCTCTAGACAAAGGTTAATACCCACAAATGTGCATGTCATACCTCCATGGAGATAATCTAATCAGGTTCCCAACCTACAGTATTGAATAAAGATTAAAAGAAATGGCTGCCTCCATAAGGTGGATCAGGATTAAAACATGGATTTTCAAGGGCACCTAATCCTTTCAAACTGGCACAATCTCCAAAGATCTCTGGCTGTGTGGGCTCACAAGCTGTTTTGAAAATGGTTCCCTTTTAAAGAACTCTAGTAAGCCACCCCACCTTGAATGGGTACAGACCCATCTCCATAGAAACCACCTAATCAAAAAAGTCTCAAATTTAGGTGTGTCCCATCTCCATGGAAACAGTTTAATCAAAATGATCCCACCCAACAATATTGAATGAGGATTTAAGGACATGAATTTTCTGGGGTACACAACAGCTTCAATCTGGCACACCATGTGATAGATATCAGACTTTCTTGAGTCTAAGTATCTTTCTCTAGATGGCTTACAGAAAGTTTGGACATTTTTATGGCCATAGGGTGGTAAAACTTTAACTTAATGAATTCCATTTTAAAAGCTGTACCATTTGGGGTATATTGCATTCTAGAAGCTTTGAGCAAGCTAAAACAGAGATTAAAGAAAAAATATGTACAAATAGGAACCATCAACTAGACACTGCTAACAGAATTGCCTACTGACCGATTTCATGAGACTGGTATCATGTGAATTTAACTCCAAATCTGAGTCATCACTTCTCCCCTGCTAAATAATTTGATTTAATCTTATTGGAAAGGTAAGTGTCACAGGGATGGTCTATAGTTAGTGTAGTTAATATGAAATCAGTTATATAAAATTTTTAAATTTCAGATGTATAGCTAATATATCATGCATTACTCATTTTAATAATGTGTAAATATGATGAAAGAAAAAATAAGCACATGAGGAAAACAGAATTATTTCTCTTATTAGATGTTGTAAAACAAGAAATGGAAAATAATAAAGTAAATGTTTTGATGAAAATAGTGGGCAAAACTAGCTTATACATTGGACATTTTTGTTAGCTTCAGTAACCAGGTTGTGTCCTACAAAAAATTGCCTATAAGATGATGAGAAGGAGAAAAAAGCCAGCTGTTAGATAAATCCTTTTTTGAAATTTCCAGAATAAGACAACAGCTCTAAATAGCATTCTTGAGAGAGCAATAATGCTATACATTTTACAAAGTAGATGAGGAAGGTTAATGATAGTTCAGTGTTATTAGGATAATCTTCACTGTTGGAACCTGTGCAGAGTCTCAGATTGTGTTAGTCATGGGAGAGAATATAGGGACAGACAGACAAAGTCACAATTTGGCATTTTTTAATTGGCAAACTTGATTTATCAAGAAGATATAAAGGCATTTCTAAGGGCAATAGAAATATTCCACCATTTATCATCTTCAACAGCATATATTTGGACACAAACAGATTTATGTGAACTGGAACAAAATTGGTTCAATAAAACAAAGGAATAATGAAATGCTCTATGATCAATAAACCAAAGATGATGCACATGGGAGTAATTTTGTAGGTCATTAATTGATTGTGTGATTACCATATGCAGGCACCCATTATAGGTTATATTGATGTTTTATTCCTCTCTTCAATGTTTTATTGATTATGACTGCAGTAATGACCAATCTCACAGTTGACTGTGAGTAAATATTGAAATATATTTACTTTCTGATGTGCTTTCCTTTTATCCACATGCCCAGAGCCATCTTCATGGCCTTATTTCTTAGTCTGTCTATGATGGGATTCAAGGTTGGGGGTACCATAGTGTAGGACACAGAAATTACAATGTCAAAAATAGAAAAGGATGTTGATGTTGGCCTTAGTAAGCAGTGAAGTTAGTGAAGAGAAATAATACAACCACCGGAAGGTGTGAAAGTTTGAATTAATTGTCATTGGATTTTCTACCGATGAAAATGTGTACACTGTAGATTCAGTACTCTTATGCATTTAGTTGTGGAACCTGAAGGGGAATGTCCTGATTATCATGATCACAACTTTATATGAGCACATTCACACCCCTGTC
Source organism: Tamandua tetradactyla (assembly GCF_023851605.1). NCBI lineage: Eukaryota > Metazoa > Chordata > Mammalia > Pilosa > Myrmecophagidae > Tamandua > Tamandua tetradactyla. Next base: position 89,680,900 of record NC_135330.1, read on the forward strand.
CAGTTGTTCCTGAAGAATTTATGCTTCCTGGATCTCTGCCTCATTTCAATCATAATCCCCAAATCCCCATGGAGTTTTCAACTCATTGACCCACAACAACTCCATCTGCTTCCTTGGCTGTGTCATCCAAGTCTTCTTGACAGTTTGTAATGTATCTGCAAGGCTTTTTGTATTCGCAACAATGTACTTTAATTTCTATGCTGCCACTTGTCATCCTGTGCAAGATGAAGTCATCATGAACACGGGCATGTATGTGCAGATGGTTGCTATGTCTTGGCTGGGTGGGAATCTGAATACTGTGATGCACACAGCTGGTACCTTCTCTTTATTCTTTGGGTTTAGTGTGTTCAATCAGTTCTGAAAGAACACCCAGTTATCAGTTGTTCCTTGTTCAAAATACTTGATAGGAGAAATTGTGTCCATCTTCATTACTGTTTGTGGAGTCTTGCTATGTTAATTTCATTGTCATTTCCTCTGTCTATAACTTCCCCAATGTCAAGAAGATACCATCAAAAGGCCAGTTAAGAACCTACTCCACTTGCCTTTCACACCTTCTGGTGGTTGTATTCTTTCTCTTCACTAGCTTCACTGCTTACTAAGGTCAACATCAACCTCCTTTTCTATTTTTGACATTGTAACTTCTGTGTCCTACACTATGGTACCCCCAACCTTGAATCCCATCATAGACAGGCTAAGAAATAAGGCCATGAAGGTGGCTCTGGGCATGTGGATAAAAGGAAAGCACATCAGAAAGTAAATATATTTCAATAGCAAATATAATCTACAAATATTGATGGTTTATTCATTTTTCCTCCTACTTTTACAAATAAATATATACAAAGAAAAAATGGTCATATCCTCTATTAGGAATTTTCACTGGGAACAAATGTCATTATTGTTGTTCTATAATTATGCAAGGCTCTGGAATCCCAAAAGTTAAATATACATTTGCCAATTCATTTTTAGGTGTATTTATAAGTAGAATAAAGCTATTTTTGTATGATATAAAGAAATGTCATTGCTTGGAAATAACTACCACATATTACCAATCTTTACCAAATCAATCAAAAGCAACAAACAAAAAAACCCCTAAACTCCCACTGTCTTATGATATGACATGCTCATTCAAATAATTAATATATTGTAGAGCCTTTGGACATATTAATGTTATTCATTCTTTGTATTAGGTTAGTTATATAAACACACCATAAGGGACAATAGTTCAAAATTGAATATAGTGATCTCACCCATCAAACTTTCCTTATAGGAAGCTATCTTTCACTACATATACTCATTTAAGGGTTTCAGTAAAATTACATATGGGAAAAAATGGAATTTTTTTCCAGGAACAGATATCAGAATCCAAAAGAAATAAATGAACTGTGATTCACAAATATTCATTCATTCAGTTTTCTGCCAAAGTTTACAAGTAGGTATTTGAAAGAAAGAAGAGAGTAATGCCTCAGTAATTTTCATTAGCCAGACAAGTTACATTTTCTATTGCTATGACAACTCAAGAATTCCTAATTCCTAATTCTTGAGTTATGGATCTTGAGTTATGAGTCCCTTTTCTAACTCTTGTCTTACGAGGAATTTTGTAAGCTGAATTCTACCTTTTTTAGGTGCATGGTCTAGGAATTGAACCCAGGTCTACTGCATGGAAAGTGAACATTCTATCCCTGAACCACCCATGCACCCATAATTCTACCTATTTTCATATGATGTACAGAAGCATGTTTGCTTAGAAAGCATTAGCACACATTACCAATTATTACCAAAAACAAAAAAATTTAACAAAAGCAATCCAGTCCTTCTATCCTATTATCTCACCAAACCAATGCATTAAAATCTTTTAGGCTTCTTTGGCATATTTGTATTCATTCACTGTACCAGTTTGAAAAGATTTATGTACCCTAGAAAAGCCATGTTTTAATCCTAATCAATCTTGTGGGAGCAAACATTTCTTCTAATCCCTATTCAGTACCATAGGTTGGAAACTTGATTAGGTTGTCTCCATGGAGATGTGACTCACCCAATTGTGGGTATCAACCTTTGAATAGAGGGAGATGTGACCCCACCCATTCCAGCTGGGCCTTGATTACTTTACTTGAAACTTTTAAAAGAGGTATTTTGGAGAGAGCTTAAGAATGATGAGAACAGCAGAGACACAAGAACTACAGAATCCATCAGTCAGTAACCTTTAGAGATGAAGGAGAGTGCCCCATGGGGAGCATCATGAAGGAAGAGGCCTGAAGAGGAAGATACAAGATGTCACCATATTTTCCATGTGCCTTTACAGTTGAGAAAGAAACACTGAACTTCATCACCATTTCTTTTGCGAAGCTAGCAAACTAGAACAGATTTTGGTAGTAAGAGTGGGATGCTTCTGTGGTTTGCAAATACCAAACATGTTGAAATAGCTTTGTAAATGGATAAGGGAAAGACTCTGGAAGATTTGTGAAGAACCTCATAGAGAAGGCCTAGAATGCTTTAAAGAGACTGTTGGTACAAATGTGCATGCTAGACAGAAATGAGGCATGTATTATTGCAAACTGTAAGACAGACAATCCATGTTTTAAGATGGCAGAGAATCTGGCAAAGCTGATGAGTGGTTTTGGCTGAAAGGCAAATTTAAAAGGCTATAAGCTTGGAAATTTAACAGAATAGGATTCCAAATTAAATGTTGAAAGTGCAGTCTGGATTCTCCTTGCAGCTTATAATGAAATGCGACAAGAAAAAGATAAGAATTCAACTCTTGGGTACAAAAAACCCAGTAATTGATGATCTGGAAAATTCCTGGCTTCCATGAAGGGAGACCCCAGAGAATAGTGCCCCATGTGAGAATTTAACCAAATGTGGAACCAGTCAGCCATTTCAGAAAATGCCAGGATTGGGAATAGAGTTATCCAGGAAGTATTTGTGGAAACTCCTGCTGTCTGATGGGCACAATCCTTGCTTGCTACATAGAAAGCCAACAAGAGTGTTGTGGGACTTGTATAAAAGGAATTACTGCCAGTCTCAACTACAGGGGGTGCAGAAAAGGGACAATGTGAAGGTAAAATTATTTCAGAAGCAGAACTATGGAAGCAAAATTCCAGAGTCAAGAATCCTCAGGCCAGGAGAGCAGACCCACCCAAGTATGTGAAGAGGGTAAGTTTGACCCAAAGGCAGAAGATGGGCCTTCCACCTTGGTGCAGTGAAGATGTCCTTCAGCCTCAGACCTTGGAAAGCATGCAACACATTCATTGGGGAATTGGGGAGAATCTGGATGCCACCACATGGAGGGTTGAACATATTCTCTAGAAAAGACAGAGAGCCTGTTTGCAGCCCGGATGCTTGAAGAAGGTAGAGCTAAGAAAAAGGTGGTCTCCAAAAAGTCCCCTTGCATTCAGACAGAGGCAAGCTGCTCCATACATCCTTGGAAAGGGTGGGACTGCCACTTTCTAAATCCCCAAAGATAAATGGTTTTCAGACTTTGAAATTGAATGGTCATTGCCCTGCAGGTTTTCAAGACAGCTTGGGTCCAGTGATCCCTGTGTTCCCTCCAATCTCTCCCTATTGAAATGGCTATATATATCTTATGACTGTGTCTCCTTTGTATGTTGGCAGCAAATGAATTTTTACACACCCAGAGCCAGAGGATAATGTTGACTTAGGACAGACCATGCCTGCATTTAACTTTGATGAGACTTTGTACTGGTTTAAATCTTGTATTACATTTGTATTGTTATTGAAATAATTTAAGGATTTCTGAATGGAATTAATGTATTTTGTATCTGGGGAAAAAATGTCATTTTTAGGGTCCAGAGGGTGGAACATGCCATTTTGAAAGGATTATGTGCCCTAGAAAAGCCATGTTTTAATCCTAATCAATCTTGTGGTAGCAACCATTTCTTCTAGTTCCTATTCAGCATTATAGTTTGGCAACTTGATTTGGTTGCCCTCATGGTGATGTGACTCACCCAATTGTGGGTATTAACCTTTGAATAGAGGGAGATATTATTCCCCCATTCCAGGTGGGTCTTCATGACTTTACTGGAATTCTTTAAATGAGGAAGCATTTTGGAGAAAGCTCGAGAATCATGAGAACAGAAGAGACATCAGAACTACAGAATCCACCAGTCAGCAACCTTTGGAGATGAAGGAGAATGCCCCTGAGGTAGCTTCATGAAGCAAGAGGCCTGGAGAGGAAGCTAGAAGGTATTGCCATGTTCACCATGTGCTTTTCCAGTTGAGAGAGAAACCCAGAAATTCATCAGCATTTCTTAAGTGCAGCTAGCAAACTAGAACAGTGTCACATTTATACACCACTGTGAGGGATACATTAGTTAAAAATTAAATATGGTGTCCTTGCTCACCTCATTCTACTGACGTGATGTTCTCTTTCATTTTTATATTCATTACCAGTTTTCTGTGAAAGGAAAAATTAAAAATGAGTGTTAAATGATTTTTTCCAGAGATAGTTATCAGAACAAATAGGAATAGATAAACTATTATTAAAGTGTCATAAGTAAATGAAAATTAATTTGGGTTATGTTTTCTTTTTATCTCAACATAACTATAATTTATTGTATCTGATATAAAAATTATGTAAATGTGTGCGTGTGTGTGTGTTTGGTTTGCTTAAGTTCCTGGGATGCAATATACTATAAATGGATTGGTTTTTACAATGGGGATTAATTAACTTAGTTACTATTCTAAGGCCATGAAAATGTCCCAATTAAGGCATCAATAAAATGATACCTGAACTCTGAAGACAGAACACCATCATCTGGTATAACTCTGTAATTGGAAGCTAAATGATGATGTCTACTGGTCATTCTCTCCAAGATTTCCTTGCTTCCAGCTTCTGGCTTCAGTGGCTTCCTCTCTGAGCTTCTGTGATCCTTTAATAGCTTCTGCAGAATTTTCTCTATATGCTTCTCTGGGCTTTTTCTGTTTTTTATCCCTTCATAAAGGACTCCAGTAAAAGGATTCAGACCCTCCTTAATTGGGGTGGTCGCATTGCATTTGAAGTAACTGACACAAAAGTTTCCACCTAGAGCAGGTCTGTATCATAAGGAATGGATTAAAAGAATATGGGCTTTTCTGGGGAATATAACAGCTTCATACTGGTAAAATCATTATAAAAATTTTTAAATCATATTTGTAGTTTCAAAAATAAAGGTAAAATTTTAAAACACTTCATTTTGGTTATAATTGAGGATCCTCCTTAATCATAAAAATTGTGTCTTCATGTCTGACTGACATTCTACTAGATATCTTAAAACTCCATCAATCATTCCCCTATGACTGTACAATAGTTTTAATTTGCATTATAAGAAATATTTGGTTGAATTAATCATAAAAATGTATGTAGGAGTTTTTCTTGAATCATTTTAGTATAATTCACAAGGTTTTCATTATTGATCATGTAATATTATGAAATTATTCCTCCAGAATCTTTCATAATTTTTTTTAACATGGGCAGGCACCGGGAATCGAACCCGGGTCCTCTGGCATGGCAGGCAAGCATCCTTGCCTGCTGAGCCACCGTGGCCTGCCCCTTTCATAATTTTTAATATATTTTATGTCAGTAAATATTTTCAAATTAATGAATATCTGATTTTACAAGGATAGATTTCATTTGATTCTTTAAGTTTGTTCCAATTTTCGTATCTGTCTCTAGTGCTCCCTTTAGTATTTCTTGCAGAGCTGGTCTCTTGTTCACAAATTCTCCCAGTGATTTTTTGTCTGAAAATGTTTTAATTTCTCCCTCATTTTTGAAGGACAATTTTGTTGGGTATAGAATTCTTGGTTGGCTGTTTTCCTCTTTTAATAATTTAAATATATCCTCCCACTGTCTTCTCGCCTCTATGGTTTCTGCTGAGAGATCTATGCATAGTCTTCCCTTGTACATGATGGAATGCTTTTCTCTTGCTGCTTTCAAGATTCTCTCTTTCTCTTTGATGTCTGACATTCTGATTAGTAAATGTCTTGGAGTGTGTCTATTTGGATCTATTCTCTTTGGGGTATGCTGCACTTCTTGGATCTGTCATTTTAAGTCTTTCATAAGAGTTGGGAAATTTTCAATGAGAATTTCCTCCATTAGTTTTTCTCCTCCTTTTCCCTTCTCTTCTCCCTCTGAGACACCCACAACATGTATATTCATGCACTTCATACTGTCTTTCAATTACCTGAGTCCCTGCTCATATTTTTTCATTGTTTTCCCTACATTTTCTTTTTCTTGATGGATTTCAGATGTTCCATCCTCCAGTTCACTAATTCTATGTCCTGTCTCTCGAAACCTACCATTGTAGGTTTCCATTGTTTTTTTTATCTCTTCTACCGTGACTTTCATTCACATAAGTTCTGTAATTTGTTTTTTCAGCCTTCTGATTTCTTCTTTTTACTCATTCCTTGCCTTCTTTATATCCTCCCTCAATTCATTGATTTGGTTTTTGATGAGGTTTTCCATTTCTGTTCATATATTCTGAATCAATTGTTTCAGCTCCTGTATCTCATTTGAATTGTTGATTTGTTCCTTTGACTGGGCCATATCTTCAATTTTCCTAGTGTGATTTGTTATTTTTTGCTGCTTTCTAGGCATTTAATTACCTTAATTAGTTTATTCTGGAGATTGCTTTCACTTCCTTTACCCAAGGTTTTCTTGCTGGATGAATTTTTGGTCTATCTGTTCTTTAACATTCAGTTCAACATTATCTGGACCTCTAGCTTGAGTTTTGTTTAACAGAGGAGAACTTTTCAGTTCTTGTTTTCTTGTTTCTTGCCCTGCTTGTGTGATGCCTTTCCCCACACACACTTAAGAGGGTCTACTTAGGTATTATAGATCCCAGCCAATTTTCCCAGACCAAACTGGCCTCCTATCAGGAGGAAAGAGTCACCTGCATTGGTTTCCCCTGAGGGTGATACCCAGCAGGTTAAAAGACTTTCCTGGGAAGTCTCTGGACTCTGTTTTTCTTATGCTGCCCAGTATGTGGTGCCTGTCTGCCTGCAGGTCCCACCCACATAAGATGATGTGGTACCTTTAACTTTGGCAGACTCTCCCTGCTGGGAGTTTGGTGGAAACAGAGGAGAGGTTGTAGGCTGGTTTTAATGGCTTCAAATTACTAAGCCCTGGTGTCTGAATTCCTTGAGGGAGGGATTCCACCTGAGTTGGGCTTCATCCCTCCCCCGGGGAAGGCACAGTCTCCAGACAAGCCCTCAAACGAGCTTGTTTCTGCCTATGCCTGGGGCAGTTGCTGCCTGAGAAGCCCTACCACTGTATCCAAAGGCAGTCAAGCCTTTGTAGAAACACAGCCACAAAAACCTCTGTTTCCTTCATTTTTTTTTCTTTTTCCATCAGCCCTGACCTCTTGGTGCCAGGGCAAAAATGAGCAACCTCCACTTTGACCAGGTTCACCTGAGCTGGAGGCCTATTTTTCATAGTCAGAATTTGTTAATTAATTCCTCAATTGGTGTTTGGTTGGGCTCAACCCCTGCTGCTGGTAAAGTCTCTTTCCTTTCCCCTCTGGGAAGCAGCCTGTGGAGGAGGGGCACTGGCCACCATGGCTTGGGGAACTCACGGTTCTGGGGCTCACAACCAGTCCAGCTGGTCCAGACTGCAGTACACTGTGTGTCCAGTCACTGATGTGGCACCAGGAGCTGTTCTCTACTGTTTCTGGTTATTTAATAGTTGCTCTGGAGGATGAACTAAAATGCACACATTGCTAAGCCACCATCTTGGCCCGGAATCTATTCCAATTTTCATGCAGTATTTTTTCACCAAGGAGTATAACAGAGGGATTTCTGCAATTGATTGCTCACCATGCAAGGAACATGCTTATTTACTGTTTATTATTCTGTACTCTAAATCATCTATTCATTTGTTTGTGGAGTCATAAAATGTATGGTTAACTTGAATGTGCTTTTTTATGCTGTATGGTGAGGTTACATTTCTATATTTTCTATGTGAGTATTTCATTATTACAGCACCATTTGTTGAAATTTTCATTTGTTCTGTTTGTTTTTGTTTGTTTTTTGGGAAGTGCACAGACTGGGAATCAAACTTAGGTCTCCCTCATGGCAGACAAGAATTCTACCACTGAACTACTCTTGTACCCCTTTGAATGTGCTTTCAAATGGTATAGATACTAATATTTACTCCATGTAAATTTTGCCCATCTCTTGGAGTCCCTTTAATTAATATTTTGTTATTTTTTTACTTAATAGCACTTCCAAGAATTATATGATTAAATGTGTCAAATTGCTTCCTTGTGATTTTTTATTACTTCAAAATAATAGTTGTTAATCCATTGCATTTAATTCACTTTAACATCATTTTATATTGCATACACAAAGATGACTATGTGTGTACTGAGATCAAAGTGCTTTTGAGATTTTTTTTGCAATAGTTTTTTTTAACTTTTTTTTAATTAAAAAAATTAACAAACAAAACACTTAGATATCATTCCATTCTACATATACAATCAGTAATTCTTAATATCATCACATAGTTGCATATTCATCATTTCTTAGTACATTTGCATCGATTTAGAAAAAGAAATAAAAAGACAACAGAAAAAGAAATAAGATGAAAATAGAGAAAAAAACTATACGTACCATACCCCTTACCCCTCGCTTTCATTTACCACTATTTCAAATTGAACTTATTTTAACATTTGTTCCCCCTATTAATTATTTTTATTCCATATGTTCTACTCTTCTGTTGATATAGTAGCTAAAAGGAGCATCAGACACAAGGTTTTCACATTCACAGAGTCTCATTGTGAAATCTATATCATTGTTCAATCATCATCAAGAAACATGGCTACTGGAACACAGCACTACATTTTCAGGCAATTCCCTCCAGCCTCTCCACTACATCTTGAACAACAGGGTGATATCTACTTAATGCACAAGAATAACCTCCAGGATAACCTCTCGACTCTGTTTGGAATCTCTCAGCCATTGACACTTTGTCTCATTTTACTCTTCCCCCTTTTGGTCGAGAAGGTTCTCTCAATCCCTTGATGTTAATTCTCAGCTCATTCTAGGGTTTTTCTCAGTCCTTTGATGCTGAGTCTCAGCTCATTCCAGGATCTTTGTCCCACGTTGCCAGGAAGGTCCACACCCCTGGGAGTCATGTCCCATGCAGAGAGGGGGAGGGTGGTGAGACTGCTCATCATATTGGCTGGAGAGAGAGGCCACATCTGAGCAACAAAAGAGGTTCTCTTAGGGGTGACTCTTAGGCCTAAATTTTAAGTAGACTTGACCTATCCTTTGTGGGATTAAGTTTCATGTGAACAAACCCCAAGACTGGGGACTCAGCCTATAGCTTTGGTTGTCCATACTGCTTGTGAGAATATCAAGAATTCAACTTGGGGAAGTTGAATTTCTCCCCACTCTCTCCATTCCCCGAAGGGGGCTTGCAAATACTTTTCCAGTCACTGATCAAATCATTCTGGGATTCATTGGGGGATCACTCTGGACAAACCAACAAAATCTCATGTGCTACCTGAGATTCCAAGTACCTATGACATTCAATCAAACTATCTACATGAGTTATATTAGGAAATTCTCTAGTCAAAATATAAATTTTGTAACAAATAGACATTTTTTCCTTTAGTCTCACACATAAGGTGACAGTTTAAAGTATTAATTACCATCTATTTTCAACACCCTGCAATAATGACATTCCTTTGTTATTCCTCATGCAAAAACATTTTTAAAATTTGTACATTGTACATTTCACTATTATTATACACTCTAGGCATTCCTTGCTTATACCATCTCAATCTTTACCATCTATCTTTCTTTCTGATTTCATTTATGTCCCCAGCCCTCCTCCCTCTAGCATTCTCACATGCAGCTTCATTCAGTGTTTTAACATAATTACATTACAGTTAGGTAGTATTGTGCTGTCCATTTCTGAGTTTTTGTATTCAGTCCTGTTGCACAGTCTGTATCCCTTCAGCTCCAATTACCCAATATCTCACCCTATTTCTATCTCCTGATGGTCTCTGTTACCAACAACATATTCCAAGTTTATTCACTAATGTCAGTTCATATCAGTGAGACCATACAGTATTTGTCCTTTAGTTTTTGGCTAGTCTCACTCAGCATAATGTTCTCTAGGTCCATCCATGTTGTTACATACTTCATAAGTTTATTCTGTCTTAGAGCTGCATAATATTCCATCGTATGTATATACCACAGTTTGTTTAGCCACTCACCTGTTGATGGATATTTTGGCTGTTTCCATCTCCGTGCAATTGTAAATAATGCTGCTGTAAACATTGGTGTGCAAATGTCCGTCTATGTCTTTGCCCTTAAGTCCTCAGTAGATACATAGCAATGGTATTGCTGGGTCATATGGCAATTCTATATTCAGCTTTTTGAGGAACCACCAAACTGCCTTCCACAGTGGTTGCACCATTTGACACTCCTACCAACAGTGAATAAATGTGCCTCTTTCTCCACATCCTCTCCAGCACTTGTCATTTTCTGTTTTGTTGATAGTGGTCATTCTGGTGGGTGTGAGATGATATGTCATTGTGCTTTTGATTTGCATTTCTCTAATGGCCAGGGACATTGAGCATCTCTTCATGTGCCTTTTGGCCATTTGTATTTCCTCTTCTGAGAAGTGTCTGTTCAAGTCTTTTTCCCATTTTGTAATTGGATTGGCTGTCGTTTTGTTGTTGAGTTGAACAATCTCTTTATAAATTCTGGATACTAGAACTTTATCTGATATGTCATTTCCAAATATTGTTTCCCATTGTGTAGGCTGTCTTTCTACTTTCTTGATGAAGTTCTTTGA